>NW_026933284.1:0-56287 GCF_032062105.1 Saccostrea cuccullata | reverse complement strand
TTTATCAAGCATGAATGTAAGTTTTCGTCTGGAATTCCCATTGTTTCAGAATATATTATATATGCTGATAAATGGTTGGAGGTCAAAATTAAAAAAAGCTATGATTTGGCCAAGGAATTTTACTCGTCCCTCTATCTCTTTTAATCTGAATATCTCTTTAAGGATCTTTTTTTGAAAAGCTTGTCTTCTATCACAAGTACTTTGACTGAAATTTATGACATAAAGAAGAGCAGACAATACTTTAAGACATTAATTCTGGACACTGCTTTAATGCTTGAAAGTGGATTGATTGATTAATATGTATTCCTGAAATATGAAATTAGAAATATGTAAATAAATATTTTTAAAAACATTTTAAGTTAAATGTACTCGTTGCTAGGCATTCAAACAACATTATTTCATAAGCCACATTGAGATCATTGCTTTAATCAAGCGACCTTTCAAAAGGAGAAAAATTGTACTTTTTGCATCCATGATATCTGATTACTATAGTAAATAAGTTGTCACATTTAACTTACCTGGAAAATGGTTATTAAACCCTGATGCATGAAACGAAACTCTTTCTATAAGCATGTTTTAGGGTGCAGTAGAAAACAAATCTTGTCAATATAAACAACTGTGTAGAAATCATTATGTACATTATGAAATACTGGGGAAGATAAAGTATGACAGCGTTCGGATCTCAACATGGCATTTGCCGCCCATTTCCTTTTGGTAAGACAATCATTACTTATGGAATATTTCATATGTTTGACCGTAAAATATTAGGAAGTTACAAACTGCAATATCTTTGAAGTGAGTGGACATGCTACATGCTTTAAGTGCCTGCAGAAAAAAATAATGATACAATGCATTGGTTATTGCTGGTTTAAGAAACTGTAACTTTGACCACGAAGATTTAATTTAAAATTGTTATAGTATATTAAAAATATATAATAATAGCCCACATTTGTGTTAACGTTCTACAAGTGTAAAAGAAAGGGGATATTTTTTTTTATTATGACCTGAATCATTCAAAAAGGAAAGTTGCTGAGAAACCATTTTAAAAATACTGATAGGAAAAACGATGATAAACTTTCGCAAGACATTGTTTTTTAGGAGGGTGTGGAGTAGGGGGTGGACTCTGATTTAAACAGTGTTGTGATGTTAACGGTCATAAATCTTTAAGCTTAGACTTATAGTTTAGGAATTAATTTTAATTTAATGCTCTTTAATACAGGTATCTCTTATATATTATGGTCAGTCAAAGGGAAAAACATATACGTAGTAACACAGAAATCATTTATTCGCTGAACGAAAGCTTAAGTACATGTAGTAGTTCATAAAAGTTACCGGATATTAATTCATACACATTAATTGGTCCGGTAATGGCAGTCGATTGAATACCTGTAAAATATAGAAGATGGTTGATACTTTCTACATACCTCAGGGATAAATGCACCTTGATTATCATTAAGAACTGTATACGTTAATTGATTTTTTTTATATCTTTACTCTTGTTCAAGGTTAAATATGTGTAAGTTATATTCCTTTGAAATATATTATTATAAAGGGTTCTGTTGTATAGTTTTTCTTTATTCAATATTATTTTTGATGTATAAGTACATGTTAAATCAATTACGAGGGTTGATCCCAAGGAAATGTCACAAATGATGTAAAACCTTTTAAATCAATTATCTTGTTAAACACAATTTGACACACAAATACCCTCTATCAATTTTAATATATTTCACCTCTTGAAAGGGACTTGTCCAGAAGATATACATTGGGTATGAATTTGAATTTATTTGCGAAAAACTATGACATCACAGGAGGGCGGAAATACCTTGACTGAAATATTTAAAAAAGTATTTTTAAAAATCGAATGGAATTTTAAGAAAAAAATATAATTGATAGAGAGTATTTATATAACGTATTGTTTATTAAAGAATATAAATATTAAATATTTTCTTTATTTAATAAATTATTCAATGAAATATATGGAGAAAACAAACAGTTATTCAAGCTCCAAAGTCCATTAAACAGTACAAAATAGGAGCAGAGCAAACACTGACCTCCAAAACATCAGAGGTGGGATCGGTTGTCATTTTCAGTCTTTAAAAAAAGTTCGGGCAGTAACTTTTCATCTTGTATCTTCATTTAGTAGTTTTCTACTTCTAATGTAAAATGTTTGCCATGTTATTTACAATTCAAACATATTTGTACAGAAGCAATTATTTTAGAACTTAATCACCAAAATTGTGTATTTAACCAGTTTTTCAACCAATTTTTATCTTACTGTTTACTTAGATATACGAATTTTTAATGTTGGCATAGACATCTATTCGTCTTTTACATCGAAAGAAAGATGGCAGCCTATACATTTTTACCTATAATAAGTTAATTTAATCTATATTCAGTGAAAGTCACTGCATTTTTTCTAATTTGATCCCATAAAATTGAGAGAGTAGAAAAACTTTAACACAAAGTGAGCATTTGTTTATCACAGCAAGGCAAAAATGTTGCCGACATCGATTTGACGTTACTTTCCGACACTCAAAATTAAGTCCATTCTCATATTTTTATAATTATTTACATGCTTCATTTTAGTTATCTTTACTACTACATGTAATTACAATTTCTATTGGACGTCTTGTTTCGAGTTGTATCACAATTATTTGAGATTTATTCAAATGTAAATTTTGAAATTATTCCTTTCTTTGTTGATTTCATTTATCATCAGATTAAAAATAAATGTCGAAGAGAAACGTCCTCATTACTTGTAGGTTGATAAAAAAAAAACCCTCGTGCTGCGCGAAGGAGACAAAACACAAAGTTTTACATCTAAATATTCTAAATATTAAAGGGCGATTAACGAAACAGTGTTGTGTTTTAGTATTTTATAAAGTATTATGTTTATCTGAATTAAATGTAAGAGCAAAAAAGTCAAAACTCATAGGGGTAGAAGTTTTTAAAGTTTTGTTAAATTCTTTCGAACATTTAAGATTTTATAATAGCAGTTCAGATATTACATTTAGGTCAACCTTTGTGTTTGTATGTTGATATTATATACGTTGTATCTTGCTTTCCTTGAGTTCAGCAGAACACATTTCTTTTGTTTAAACATTTATTAAGTATACTAGAAGATTCTCTTTTAAATGGTGTATCAATATATGCATTTGTACACAAAAATATGTATTTATTCATATATGCAGAATGCATCGACTTGTTAGCTTTTGCAAATACCTTATACTGTAAAAATACATGTTTAACTGTGAAATTAAATGTGTAATTTACATATAGGGCGTTATAACTTTTCAGGACTTGTGCCCAATCCCTTTGTAATTATATGATATTTAAAGGACAAGATAGGGTAGGTCTCTTTTGGTCACTGATTTTGGGTGTCTTTCAGAATGATGCAACGGTTTATCCATAAAAATCTGTTTCACCCCTGCCACGAAATGAGTATTGGTTCTAAGTTTTGGAATACACAGAGGTCACAGAGAGGTCGGAAAATAGGTCAATCTTCGAATTTTTTTCATTTTAAAGCAAATTTATTTTCATCGATTTTAAAGCAATTTTATTCGGAAAACATAGAGCTCAAGCTTGCCTGTCTACCAAATTTATATATTTTATATACTTGTATCAGATGCAGTTTATGTGTAAAAATCTTAGATAAGCAAGCTTGTGCTCTATGTCTTTCGAAGAAAGTATCTTAAATATGTTAAAAATTCCACCAGAAAAGAGGAATTTAGTTAAAATGTCCTACTTCTGCACCCTACAGTGGCTTCCATTGTGCTTTAAATCCAAATTAGTGCAGGTTTGAGATCAAGCATCATTTTTAGTTCTTAACTACAAACTATCGCAATTTTACCGGTATTCTGATTTTTACATCAAATAAGTGGACAGATCCGGCCATTACCCTACCTTCTCCTTTATAATACATGCGATTAAATCGTTTGAAAAAGGGGATGACTTCAGCTTTTCAGTTTCTCCATCGCCAACATTTCTTATTTATGTAGTAATATTCAATTTAGACTGCATATGGAGTTTAGGTTGGCCCACTTCTTAAATACTTTGACTACAATCAATTAATTTTAAACCGAGGAAAGCTACTGACAAAATGTTGACGTGACAAGGATTTCAATAACCTCGTTTAAAACCATGCAGGATTTGATAAATTCAATGTTCACTATTATGACAATGTTTGTAACAACAATCTTTTACTGGGTCACATTTTTTGTCCTTTTTTATGTTTCAAACCATTTGTAAGATTGTAAGATTTTCTACTATAATTTATTTCCGAGCACTCAATCTATCTGATTAATATATATGACTCACGGTGGCCGTGACCGGTCGAGAAGAAGGGATGCTTACACTCAATTGTCACCTGATCCAACATCTGTAATTTCCAGGGCTCTGTGCTTTAATAATTCGTTTTTTATACTGTATTTATGAAAATGATCACTGTTCGTTGTAAAGAGTACAGAGATAAGCATGTCTTTATCCTATTTCCCCTTCGAACCACAGAGAAACCCAATTGCAGGAAATATATTATTGCATCAATATAACGCAATCATCCACTATTTATGTTAAGTTGTCGTTTTCTTGATTCACAATATCTCTAACACAAGGTGAAGCTCTAAACGATCGGTCATGATCCTTTAGTTCCTGAAATAAACAAGTTATTATAAATGTTATATGAGTTAATATGTTGATTGTGTAAATTCCGTTGATTGATTCAATGACGTAAATATCCATTCATTGATGTTAAATTAAAATATATGAAGATATTATGAATGTTATAAACAATTTCAGTTATTCGTACGTAGTTGTGATTGGAGGTCCTTTTTCTATATATTGTTACATTGTTATTAAAGTGTTTATATAGGTTCTAAATCCGCCTACGTAGGTAAAATACAATTTTAGCCCTTTTTGGTCTACATGTATTTATAATATGGATTTTTTACCTACACTTTTATGACGGCAGCAAAAGGTAAGATAATACAATGAAAGTTATTTAGAAATTTTAATTTGAGAAGTTATAAAAAAGGTTTTTAAACTCTTTAATTCAACAAATATTTATGGATAAATATAAAACAACATTACATTTAAAGAGGCATTTTGCTAGATTTTTGTTGCAGACAACCATTGAAAAAAATCAGTTTATGTTTAAACTGCTGATTAAATCAATTACAAATACAAAGATATTTGATTGATATGTGTTGTTTAACGTCCCGGTCAAGAATTTATCACTCTCATAGAAACATCACCAAATATACCAGTCAATGACCTTAAATTTTGACCTGTACTCGTCACTTAGAGCCGTTGAGCCGTGAAGAATCTTTATTGGTCAAAAAGCCTGCCCTGACACGGAGTTCGGTTTAAAAGGTCTCATCTGAAGACCTCAAACTCGAAGTGCCAAGTGCTTAGCAGGGGACAGTTTTAATTAAGCATTTATTGAATTTCTTTTTTTAAGGGCAACATGCGTTTTGTCGGACGGAAGAACTGAACTGTTTTGCTCAAGGGGTCGACAAAAGAAATTTTGCCCGAGAACACAGTCAATAAATGTTTTGCTATACTTTTACTTTTCATTTTGACATACCATGAAGTAGATTTTGTTTACCCGTGTTGTTGTAGATTATTTTGATAACCTCAATGTAGAAAATATTTCAAAATCTTTAGATACATGCATGTATATTTTACATTTTTAATATTTTTTTTTATTTTGGAAAAGGGGGCATAAGGAATATTCGCAACAACGAAGAAAAATATATGAAGGATATTGATGCGTCAGCAAACTTTACTCTGCGTATTTATGCATACCGGTATATGTTACGACTTACGACTTTGTCTGAGAACATGATTGGTGCAGATACGACTTGTATGAAAGACACGTTTCGCACTCAGAAAATTATAAAAACCAACAGAACAGACCCATAACCTTGCAGCTAGATTTAAATGTTATTGCTGGAATAAGTCAAGATTCTCGCTATAACTCATTACCATTGTGTAAATCCCTGTTGGCCTTAGTTTAATGTGCGCCTTACTCCAGAAATAACTTCCGGTGTGTGAAGCGTGAAGAGATCAATCTCTATTACTATCCGGGTTCTCAGACTCGCGCAGCCGTAATGCGTTTCTTCCAGGTAGATTCTGACAAGGGAATTCATCTTCCATATAACAAGGGTCGTATTGACAACCGTCTTTTATCATAATATTTCTATGCCTGAAAATGTGCACATTTGTTATTTCTAATCGCGTGCGTCTTAAAAATCTCCAATTAGTTTAGATGGCATTCGCCGATAGCCATAAAATGTCATTGAGAAAGTCTTTGATGGTTTTAATATTATTTATCACGTTGGTAGGTAATATGGCACAGCCCTTAATTGACATTTCAACAAAATGTAATTATCAAAAACAATAGTTATTTTGACATTTAATGCTCATTAAAAGATATTCAGGTATTAATTGTACTCGTGCTGGAAACATATCAAACCATTAAGCATGTTTTTTCTCCTGGCAGACAAGATTGAGGCACTGGTTAAAATAGCATTTAGTTTGGAAAATTTATGATCTTTACTTTTAGTTTCAACTGCATGTTTTGGAAAATTATAATTTGATCAGCCTGTTTGATTTTTTTTCGCTAATTCTCTTTTTGTCTGAAAGCGAAAACTCTATATGATTTTAAAAACCATCAAAAGATAATGCGTTACACAATTAGTTTATACGTTTCAACATATCAATTTGAAATTAATACGCTCTTTTTATATCTATAATCTGTTAACGAATAATGTCATTACTTAATGATAATTAAGATGAAATAAATACAAAATTTCAGTCATCCAAACCTAGTGTTCGCCTGATAAAATGTGCTAGTTCTTTAAAACATTTATACTATTTTGATAAGCACTAGATAATTTTTAAGCATATATCGCTATCACGTGCAGATTATTCTATTTTTACAAGACTATAATCATTTTATTTTTATCAAGTCACTTTGAAGACACAGAATCATAAATGTCGAAATTAACACTTAATTTTTTTTTCAGGATTCAAAACTGCGTCACGTTAGATAACTTCGACATCAGAACAAAAGTCGCCCCTTACGATGAACCTCGTATTACTTGGACAATTAGAAGAGCTTAAGAGTGAAGAAGGGATGACCGGAAACGAGAGTTACCTTGACTACGAACCTGATGACGAAACTGTGACCTCGCTGATACACTTGGCTCAAATACTCTATTTTTACTACATACCCGTCATAATTTGTCTCGGGATATCCCTGAACACTATCGTGTGCATCGTTCTTCTCAGAACTAAACTGCGAAAGAAGTTCTACACACATGTATTTGCCGCCACAACCATAAGTGATAATGGCTTCTTGGTAACGGTTCTGTTGATCTGGATGAAGGATCAGGCAGTGGATATTTACAAGGCCCCTGGAATGTGTCAAATGATAATTTTTATGAGTCATTTCTTTCCGTTTCTGTCTTTCTGGCATAGCGTATCAGCAAGTATCATTCTATTGATACGCCCACGATCCTCGTGTTTAACAAATACGTGTAACGGTCCAGGGAAATCCAGAGCTTTAATTGTTTCTCTATCTGTTTTCACATTGACGATATATATTTACAAAACATGGACAAACGGTGTGCTGATCATTCAAGGAGCTCGGTTCTGCACTATCCTACCGGAAACGGAAGAGGCCATGAAAATACTGAATATTCTTGATGTGATAGTCTTACTTGTTTTACCTTTTATTATGTTCATAATTTTTGACTTACTGATTATCATCAAACAAATTATGAAGTTCTATCTTGCCAACTCCTTTAATGGATCCAGTACATATCGAGATTCTTTAAAAGTGGTTTTGGTACACTCCATTTGTTTTCATGTATTTGTAGGTCCAGGGTGTATCTCAAAACTCATTTTACTGTTTCGATATATGTCCGGAAATGAACATTATGACTATGAGGGAATGATCCTGGAGAGTATATTTCAGTATGTTTTCTACACTTATTTTGGTATAAAACCTCTTTTCCATATCATCGTTTCAAAATCCCTACGAGTGCATCTGAAAGAACTCTTATTGAAAGCGAAACAAACCATGTCAATGTCCCGGATGTTGATGAATGCTGGGTCACATGATCAGACTTTACTGTAGATCCTTTCCGTTCCTTTGTGTCAAGTGAATGTCATAGTGCCTTTCCAATGTTAAATATTCCCATTCACATAAAAGCAGCTGAATATTTTACGAATTCAGTTGAAATGTTCAATCCGAGGACAACCTAAATTTTAGACTTTTTCATGGGCAGTTTACAAATGAAAGAAAAAATTCTATGGTTAGCAAAGTTAATGGATAACTTTCAGAAATTTTAAATTACAAGAATTATAATGAAGAACACTGATCGAAAATTATACTTATAAATATTTCGTTTTTACCCATCAAAATAACACGTTAATTTTTACTTAATAGAATGCTGTAACAGCTCTCATTTCCTTAACTATCTGTTGTATGTAATGTTTGACAGTAAATGTTTACACTCATACAAATACATTTGGTTTGCTTATTTTTTACATGTAGAAATATAGGGCATATACTGAAAAATATAGAGCTAAAGGTTGCATCTTTAATTTGTTGTCTTTTAATGTGTCTCCCCGCAGAGCATAACAAATCCACCAACAATTCAAAGGGAAAATTACGGTCTTGTAATTTTTATGGGAAAAAAATCAGTAACAATTTTGTTACATGATTTTTTTTTTTGCTGAATGGTCATTGTATCGATCATATAATATTCAAGATTTTGATTTATCGAGGATGCTGATACCATTCTTTCATCAATTCATTTGTCAGCTGGAGATTGCATTTTTTCATAAATTGGAGACATAATTAACTTTTTATGCAGATACATGTAACTACTTTCATTATTCGTTTGGTATTTTTGCCCCTTTCGAGAAATTTTCAATCACTTTGTGGATGACTGCAAATTTATACCTTTACTCGACATTTAGAAACATTGTGCAGTGAGAGATCTTTTTCGTGCCAACATCCTCCTGTAACAGGGGAAATTGGTTTATACAGACTCATTCGATAAACCAGTCTCCACGTTCTGCAGTGGATTCGGACCCACGACATGGGGATCAGCTTCTCCTTACGTGACTTTGGTACGTACGCTCTAACCACTGCGCTTAAGATCATAATTGTATATTGCCATATAAATAAGAGGAGTTTAAATTGAAAATGATAAAGTTATATTGTTCATGAAAAAGTTTTGCTGTGAGGTACCAATTAAGGTCTTTTTCTTGCAAAATATCCATAATAAAATAGACATATTGAATCAACGTTGGAAGGAAAAAGAAAATTAATTATAGATACGACGTCTTCGATTTATCTAAATGTTGATTTGAAGGCCATAAAAAGAGGTATCTCTTATCATTTAGAAGTTTTTTGATTGAATTTGGCTGAATATAAATACCCAAAAAGTTGCTTATATTGGGGCGCAATTGGAACAATTGGGTATTGACTGATTAGATTTGATCTCTGACTACTAAGACATTGTCAATCAATAATTCAAGCATTTTCTTCAAATCAACTTCGAGAAGAATTTATGTGTGCAATTAGAACTATTTAACAAAATGATATTGCAAATGACCAAAGACAAGGTGAGCAGGTTTATGAGATCCAGTTTTATTTTTAAAGTAGATGTCAATGATTTCAAAAGACCTAGACTTAAAACAAATCATAGGAAATAGTTAAAATCATAAAAGCTTCGTTTCCACGTGTTTAAATTTCACGTGTTAGGATCAACAACCTGTTTGTTTTTTATTGTCTTTTTCTGTCTCACAGTCTTATCAAACGGTTAAATAATCACGCGATATATGATCTTCAATAATAACCACTCAAACTTGATAATAATAACATTGCTATCTTTCGTTTATTAGCACCTTTTTGATTGCTCATTTCTGAAAGCCATTTTTAGAAGAACGTCTTGAATATTTGTTTTATATCATATTTAGGTCTTTGATAATGTTAAAACATTTTTTACCATATTTGGATAAAACACGACGTCAAATAAAAAAGATGACAGAAGTCCACAAACTTTTCGAACAATCCTCGTATAAACATTTCTTTATTTCTTTCCGAAATAATGACTTTTTCGGAATTCTTCTAGCCAACATTCATATCATCAAGCACTGGCCCCAATCTTAATATATTTCTTGCTTTTCCTTATTTTAATTTGAAGGATACATTTTTTTAAAAAATCCAATAGTACGGACTCTTGCAATACCAGAAAGTCATTTCTTGCCATGGGCATATGAAAAGTCATAGAAAATAATATTATAGTGAGTATAAAAAATTTTATGGAGAACATGAACTAATTAGTTTATACTATTAAACGAGAAATAAGTCTTCAACCTTTGGTCAATGATGATTACTAACAAATTTCAAAGCTGCAATGTGTTTTTGTTCACTAGCTAGCAATCCCAAAAGCGGTTTCTGGCTACAAATGCTCGTCCGATCGGTCACTAAACAAGAAATATGCATTGAAAATTCAATATTGTATGTATATCATCATTCGTACATAGACTCAATAACAGTCATAAACAGCAATCAAAAGAATTCTCACTAACAGAGCTCAATGTCTCATAATTTCCAATTATATGTATAAATCTTACAGATGTCCAGTTAATTTTTTTAGAATTTATTTATTCATTCATTCATTCATTTATTTATTTTGATATCTGTACATACGATATTTATTCTTAATTAGGTTTTTTTTTTCGTTTCAATGAATTGGTAAACCACACTTGATTTTCTTTTTTAACTTACATATGAAAAGAAATGTTTGCTTGAACAAATAAAATGCTTATTCAAACCGAATTAAATTCATTTTAACAAGTTTTTTACTTTAAATTTCTTTTGATCAACTTTCTCAGCTTTATCAGTCCTTTTCTTGTTTAATGCATTTTTTTAAATGAAAAAATCCAGCGATTTAAAAATTAATACGTCAATATATATATCATTTGTTTCCAAATCAAAGAATATTTGTAATTTGTTTTATTATGTAAAGTTTTAATTGAAATTCCTGAGAAAAAAATTAATATTATATATCATGAACACATATCACGATAGTTTCTTCTAAATTTATGGAATAAATTTGTATATTCCACATTTCATAATAGATCATTTATTCATTGTGCTCATTTTAATGATTTATGTATTTTAAAATAAAGAGGAACACAACTTTTTTGCGTTGACTCGAAAATTGGCAGTGGTTGCAATTTTCATTACATGCGAGTTATTGATTTGATTGAATTATTTAATATGGTTCTTTTCTCATAAAACATAATTCTTTAGTGTTCAGATTGAAGGTGGATAATACAGCGAAGATGGTAAAGGGGAGATAACATGAATATATTTTAAAAACGCTTGTTTACTTCGAATATGTTTTTCTCTTTGATTATCAAATTCCTGTGAACTATTTTCCTCTGTTGTTCACAGAGCAGAAATTTAACTAATTAACGCATACAATAAGACACAGACAAGCTGATCTATGATAACTTTATTGAAGTGAAGGATATGAAGATAACGAACAGTATTCAATATCAAAGTCCATAAAACAATATAAAATAGAAGCAGGGCAAACACGGACCTCCAAAACATGAGAGATGGGTTTAAGTGCCGTTGAGGTGTGAACATCCCCTGCCGACCGGTCACTACTGCCGTGTGCTCCTTGTCATGATCGGGAAATAACGAAAAAATCCGTCGTCAATTCAGTGTATAAATAATGGACTAACAATTAAAGTGAGAAACATCAGTTAATTATATTTGCTGACAAGGTCATTGTATCGACCATAGAACTGATGACTTTATACAAGACCGCTGATATTCTTGTTTCATCAACTTATTTGTCAATAACTTACCTCGTTTTAGAAATTGTTCATACGTAGAACATGCTCTTGCGTATGGAATCAATTGGTTGTTAGATTACCATTAAAAGTCTTTTTTCAAGTAAAATATCCAAATATGAAACAGATGTGTTAGATTCTGTGGTATCTTTTATTTCAAGCTCTTCAGGATATATCGTATCGACATCGGAAAGGAAATTATCATTGTTAATTGACAATATGTCATCGATATATCTAAAGGTCTGCTAATAACGGAGCGCAATTGGTACCCATGGGAATTCCAATAGATTGTTGGAAGACCTGGTCTCAAAAAAAAATACAGAAACTCAAGCATCTTTTTATGTCAACATCAGAGTACTTGTGTTTGAAATCAAAATGTGTTTTAACAAAATAATTTTGCAAATGACCATTGATTTGGTAAGTAAATTTACGAGTTCCATTTTTATTGAAAAAGCAGCTGTCAATGATATAAAAAAGAATGAACTTTCATTGATCGTGAGTAATGGTTGTGTATAACGTTGAAAAGTCGTAAGTTTTTAAGCTGTTGGTTTTGATAAAATCTTGCGATTTCAAATTGTCCAAAAGTTCTTTGGAATTTTTTAGTATCCACATCTGATTCACACAAAAGGTAATAAAATGTATATTTATGTTTCCTGAAAACATTATGAATCGTGCACATTAAAACCAGGAAGACCCCTGGGAACACTGGGATTGGGATCAATGCTTAGGAGGACTTGTTACACGAACCGTGATCTATCTATTTACCCCACCTCTGTTGATTTTTCCGTGAAATCCTGGCTTACGATTGGTTGAAGTCTTTCACGTGAAGGAGGTGGATTACTTATACCTGGTCAGTTGTAAATCCATACCCGGTCACTAAATCTATACCCGGTCGATGTATTACGTCACAAACACAAACGTGACGTCATAATAAGCACAGTATAAGCGCGACGAAGCATTTAGCAGAGAAAACCATTTATAAACTACAGATAAAACGTAAATGTTTCATCGGTGGGGTAAATTCGTTACATAGTCTTTTAGTGACAGGGTATGGGATGATACCTGGTTAGTAAATTTCATACCTGACTCGGCTCCGCCTCGCCGGGTATGTAACTAATAATATCTTCTTATGTAGTATGGTATCAATGTTTCCCACCTTATTCGTTACTCAAGAGTTGCTCTGAGTGCAGTCAATTATTAAAGCCTTATTAGTAGATATTATAGGTATTTCATCAGCATCGTTTAAAGTCAGAATTTTTTAACTTAAATTTTATGGTCGTTAGTGACCCTGTTAGCAATTATAGCCGATCATAAGGTTGTGTTTTGGCTGATTTGTTTAATACTAATTGTTGGGCTTTTGTTTTCATACTGCATTTACTACGGAAATTTCTGTCTTTCTTATCAATAAATAATGGTCACGGCGGACGTGACTGGTCGACAGGGAATGTTTCCCACTCCCAGGCACCTGATTCCACCTCTGGAATTTCCAGGGATCCGCACTGTATGCCTTCTGTACATATTTGAATTTGCAAATTTACAAAATTATTATTTCGAAAATTGTAATGTTTCACGTTTACCCATCAAAACAACTCGTTATTTTTACTTAGTAGAAAGCTGTAACAGCTCTCATTTCCGTAACTGTTTGTTGTATGTAATGTTTGACAGTAAATGTTTACACTCATTTAAAAACATATTTTTTGCTTATTTTTTATATGTAGAAATACAGGACATATACTAAAAAATACTGTATAGAGCTACTGGTTGCATCTTTAATTTGTCGTTTTTTTAAATATGTGTCCTAATGAGCATAAGGTATCCACCAACAATTCAAAGAGAAAGTAATGGCCTAGTAAGTTGTATGAAAAAAAAATCAGTTTGATTAAATTGATTTTGGGCTGAATGGTCATTGTATCGACCACATAAAGCAAAATGTTGATTTAACGAGGATGCTGATACCCTTTTTACATCAATTTATTTTTCAGGAGATCGCAAACTTTCATAAATTGGAGACATAAACTTTTTATGCAGATAACAATTCTTATTATTTGTTTGTTATTTTTGCCCCTTTCGAGAAATTTTCAATCACATGGAGACACTACGACTTCCCGGTGGATGGTTGCAAATTTATACCATTGCTCAACATTTAGGAAGATTGTGCAGTGAGAGATCTTTTTCGTGCCAACGTCATCCTGTGACAGGGAACTTTGCTTAAATGGACTCATTCGAAGGACTGGTCTCCACGCTCTGCAGTGGATTCGAACCCATGACGTGGGGATCTGCTTCTCCTTCCGTGACTTTGGTACGTACCTTTAACAACTGCGCTAAAGATCATAATTGTATAATACCATATAAATAAGGTGAGTTTAAATTGAAAATGATGAAGTAATATCGTTAATCAAGGAGTTCTGCTGTGAGGTACCCACTTAGGTCTTTTTTCTTGCAAAGTATCCATATATCAATATGGGAAGGAAAAAGAATATTAATTATAGGTAGGACATCTTCGATAAATCTAAATGTTAAATTGAAGGCCACAGCAAGAGGTTTCTTTTATCATTTAGAATTTTTTTAATTGAGTTTGGTTGAATATAAATAAAAAAAATTGCTTATACATGTAATGGAGCGCAATTGGAACAAATAATGACTGATTATCGTAAGATTTGATCTCTGAATCTACTAAGACATTGTCAATCAGTAATTCAAGCATTTTCTTCAAATCAACTTCGGAGAAGAGTTTGTGTGTGCAATTAGAACTTTTTGAGAAAATGATATTGGAAATGACCAATGACAAGGTAAGCAAGTTTATGAGATCCAGTTTTATTATTAAAGTAGCTGAAAATGATTTCAAAAGACCTACACTTAAAAAAATCATAGGAAATAGTTATAATCATAAAAGCTTCAAATCCACGTGCTTAAATTTCACGTGTTACGATCAACAACTTGTTTATTATTTATTGTCTTTTTCTGTCTCACATTCTTATCAAACAGTATAATTATCACGCGATATATGATCTTAAATAATAATTAATCAATCTTGATAATAATGATAATGATATCTTTCGTTAATTAGCACATTCTTGAATGCTCATTTCTGAAAGCCATTTTAGAAGAACGTCTAGAATATTTGTTTTTTGTTATATATGGGTCTTTGATAATGTTAAAATAATTTTACCAAATTTGGATAACATACGACGTCAAATAAAAAAAGATATGACAGAAGTTTTCGAACAACCTTATTAGTATAAAATTTTCTTTTATTTCTTTCCGAAAAAGTTTTTTTTTTTTTGGAATTCTTCTAGTCAACATTCATCAAGCATATGCATTGGCTCCAATTTTAATATATTTCTTGCTCTTCCTGATCTTAATGCAAAGGACACAAAATTTAAAAAAAAGTATCCAATAGTACGGACTCTTGCAATACTAGAAAGTCATTTCTTGCTATGGGTATATGAAAGGTCATAAAAAATAATATTATATGAGTATAAACATTTGTGAGGAGAACATGAACTACTCAATTTATACTAATAAGTCTTCAATCTTTGGTCAATGATGATCATTAACAAATTTCAAAGTTGCAATGTTTTTTGTTCACTAGCAATCCCAAAGGCGGATTCTGGATAAAAATGATCGTCCTATCGGTCACTAAACAAGAAATATGCATTGAACATTCAAGATTATGCATGTATGTGTATCACTATTCGTACATTGATATTGAGAAGAAACAGGGTATTCATATTAAAATGTGTTATTGTATTATCCATGACAAGACCTTTTTTTAATACTCTATGATTTTTTAACACGTGAAGTTGACCTTGAAGTTTGATCTACTTTTAAGAAACTTTAACCTTGGTGATGACTTTTGAATGAGAAGAGAGTGCTTTCATGTAAAACCTCTATATTGCCTTTGAGAAGAACTTTCTAAAACACTATCAATTTTTACCCCTTGATCTTGAAATTTGACCTACTTTTTAAAAAAATCAAATATAACATTTAATTGGCCATATTTTTTGAAAGAGAAAAGATAGGGTTTTCATATAAAAGATGTGTTTTATCTATGACAAAACTGTTATCAATGTACTCTGATTTTTAACTCGTGACCTTGACCTTCAAGGTTGACCTACTTTTAAAAAAAAAACATTAACAACTTGAATTGGCCATAAAGTTAAAATGAGAAGTGATACGGCATTCATATCAAATGTGTGTATTTCCAGGTACAAGGCCTTTCTAATTTTACTATGGTTTTTGACCTCGTGACCTTGAAGTTCGACCTACTTTTCAGAAATTTTAACCTTAGTCATGACTTTTGAATAAAAAGAGACAGGGCTTTTATATAAAACCTGTGTTTTACCTGTGACAAGAGTTTTTCAGAAAAAAAAAACTGTTTTTTTTTTTGTCTTTTGACCTTGACCTTGAATTTTTTACTACTCTAAAAAATCATAATTTTTTTCCTTATAAATTTTGATTAAAAAGCGATAGGGCTTTCATATTCGACATATGCATTACCTGTGACAAGATTTTTCCTAACATGTTTTGATTTCTGACTCCTTGACCTTAACGATTGACCTAATTTTAAAAAATTCAGCTTTGCTGATAACTTCTGAATTACATAATATATGACATTCATATTTGACACAATATGCCATAAAACTGACATCTCACCCACAAAGACACCGAAAGCAGGGGATCACAATTCTTTGAATTTGCTTGTTTGTTTTAAGATTGAATGTGAATAATACAACATCGATAATAAAGGGAAAATATCTTGCAATATTAATTAAACAAAAACACGTTTTTACTTTGAAATATGTTTTTCTATCTAATTATCAAAAAAAATTCTTTGTCTGTTGTTCAGAGAACAGAAATTAGCTGCTTTAAGCACAAAATAAGACGTAAACAAATTGATCTATGATAACTTAATTGTAGGTAATTAAAATATATTTATGTATTAAGGTATCCAGAAACAGTACGAATCATCCACATCAAGTGGACCCCAGGAAACACTGGAGTTGAGATCAGGTGCTTTGGAGGAGAAACATTCCCTTTAGACTCGTCACACCAACCGTGAACTCTCTATATACTCCATATGTCTTTCTCTTAATGAAAAGTTTTCAGGGATGTAATTATTAGAAAAACATTAGGAAAACTTTTTTTTTGAAAAATATTAACAAGCCACAAGAACAATTCTTGCAATGAGATAAAGTGATATCTCAGTTGAATCAAAGTACTGTGAGTACTGAAAGACGGTGGCATGAATGATTTTGTTTGTTTAACACCCCTTTCGAGAATAAAATTTTTAGCAGCGAAGGATATTTTTCTGGCTAGCAATTACTGCGACCCGGGATCTCAATCTGAATTAAGGGCCGATATCCATGTCAGGCAGTGGGAGTCGAATCCGCGACGCCGGTAAGGATGAACTTCTTCAGGTCCGTGAGTCCAAAGCAAACCCGCTACCTAAAATGGCGACTGGCAGTATATAAGAAAAATGTTTTAAGATTTTGTAAAATGATATGGAAATTATAAAAGTTTATTTCAATTTTTCACAATATATCTACCTGTATTTTAATATATAAATTTATATTTTTTGTACTAAAAAGTATAAAGTGTTATGAATTGTCACTGTTTTCTAAAATTGTTACAATCCTATTACAATTTTCATTAAAAAACATAGCAAACTTCAAATAGGTATATGCATAAATCAACAATTGCAAATTATCAGATTTCATTTAATGTGTTTTGTCGCCTTACGACACACGGGTGATAATGATGTCAAAATGTCTAAAGCAGCGTCAAGTTTCCTCTCTGCTAAAAACAAGTTGGATAATTCCAATTTAAATTAAGGAATTTCATTGATGCACATAGTTGAGTTTCCCTTAATTCTTCAAATAACAGCCAGAAACCAATCTCGCGCACAAATAGGACCTTGTGAAGATATATTAGTACTAAAGTTATGGACAATATTTTTACTATCATTCAACTAAAGAATCTTATATATATATTGGCTGTCAACATTGACAGCGCCTTCCGCTATTCCTGTAGCTGTTTGTTCTACCCTTCGATTTGATTAAAACGATTTCACTTAGAAAACTCCCATTTCTCTAGTACACTAAAGAGGAACAAGCTAATTCAGAGAATTCGTGTCCCCCGCTTAGGGAAAAAGTCGGCTCTCCCTGACTGAATTTGTAGAATTATTAAATGTATACATGTATACTGAAGCAAATAAAATACATGTATGTCAATATGCATATAAAGATTTGATTGCTTATTCTTTATTATGTGTATAGAAGATTTTTTTATATGGAATGTTTATCACACTGTAATGATGATTTTATAACCTCATAAATTTTTCATTTCACATGCTGAATACTATCATTTAGTAAAAAAAAAAAGTATTTAAAAAAATAAAAAAAAAAGAAAGGACCGACCGAGATTCGATCCCGGGACCTCTCACCTTTGAAGGGACAGATATAACCACTAGACCACGGAATCGCTTTACACGGAGTGAAGTATATGCAGAACTGAAGTCACATACATGTATATATTCATGTTCGGTATTCTCAGAATTTTACACAATCCATGGTGTTTGATTTATTTAGCCTTTATTAAACAGTTCTAATAGATGTAATAAGAACATAAAGTCCGCCGAGAACCTGTTTTATACGCAATAACTCTCCTCATGCCCCTGCGCTAAAAATAGCGACATGTAATACTATAAATACTAATAAAACAAACGGGGCGGGGCACTTTGAGAGGGGTGAGAGACGTCCTAGGGAGTTTTGGTGTAAAATTACATTGCATAAGCTCAAAATCTTCTTGAAATATCGCCCGGAAATGATATTACACACAGACAGAATGTATAAATTTACGACCTTGAACTTTGACCTTTTGACCTCAAAATCAATAGGGGTCTTTATTAAGCCACAGGGAGTTGTTATATAAAATTTCATTGCAATAGCTCAAATGGTTCTAGAGATATCGTGTGGAAACGAAAATGTTTTAACAGACAGAATTTGCTTATTTATGACCTTGACAATTGACCTTTTGACCTCAAAATCAATAGGGGTCTTTTTTAGTCCATAGGGAGTTGCTATGCTAAATTTCATTGCAAAAGCTCAAAGGGTTCTCGAGATATCGTGTAGAAACGAAAGCGTTACAGACAGACAGAAAGACGGACGGACAAACCCAAATTATTATCCCCCACTTTTCAAGTGGGGGACAAAAAACTGAACTGCTTTCAAGTGCGTAGTATCGTCATCGAACGCCGCCGTTTTTCGTGTGTTGGATTTACCACTCTCCCATTTCGGATGTTTGATAAATTGATAAAATAATTAAGCAAATGTCCTTAAATTTTCCAAAAGACGACACAATAGATAGTGAATAAAAATAGGATAGTGTTTTCCAAATTACTATTTAATACTTTTATTTCGAAACAATACTCATGTATTATTTTTAAAACCGTTTTTTTTTTCGTGCGTAAGTACATTGAAGCATGTTAATGAAGTATTAATTTTTTGTCTACATTTTATCAAAAGAATTCAGATACACTAAAATATGATAAATAAATACTTGCGAAAAATTTCAGTTTGCAGCGCCTACTATTTTTCGAGAAAAACGCTTTGTACACGACAACCCTCGTATACTGCTCGAAAAAAAAGATAGAACAAAAGAATAACAAAATATTTTTCTGTCTCTATTTTCCGTCGTCTCAAGTCACGATCGGAGTCTGTATATAATGCGCATGGAGCTTTCTCCAGAATGGGAGTGGATCGTACATTTTGGCTATGGTATGCGATGATGGTATTTCTCATACGTAATATTCTAATATTTATGCAATGACCCTGCAAATCATTGCGCAATACATATTTACTGCTTTGTGAGCACACCAGAAGACTGACCTAAATTTAGCCCACTAAAATCGCATAAAATCCTAATAATAGTGTTATTTCATGCACATGTATTTGAGTACCTTTTTTGTACCCCTTTAAAGGGTAAATTTACTAGAGGCACGTAACTTAGAGTTTCTAAATAGAAATGAAATATATGGGTAAATTGTCCGTTATAGTCTTTGTAATTATAGCTTTGACAAATTTTTATCCGTTGAGTCGTTTTTGTGTCCGAGATAATCAGACAAAGTCTTATTTTTAATTACTAGAATGGTAATAAACTTAGCAAATTTTATGGCATCATATATACCTCCAACAACCATTTTATTAACTGATTAAGATGTAGTGATCTTTTTTCTTCTTTCCTAAAATACATATGTTCGTTTTACTAATATAGCATCGTAAACAGATATAAGAAATTCAAACAAAAAGACAAAGTTTGTTAAATTTCAATAAACTATTTTTAAGTTTTATTGTAAAAAAAAAAAATTCACAAAGCAGTATTCAAGAAACAGCCGTGTGTTGTTTAGCAATTACTAGTATTTGATTTCGGAGTTAGATAGTGAAACAATCATACAATGACATCTTCAAATATTTTTCAACAATTAATTGGTAATTTTAAAGAAACACAATGTGCGTACGAAACGGATTTTTCGAACATGTGATACGCAAATACACCTAATAGTAAACTTGACAGAACTTAAATATAATACTTATATTTTTTTTAAATATGTATGCTTTATAAATTTGATGTGTACATCAATACCATGATAAAAGAGATAACTCATAATGACATGTCTATAATTCCTTTATAGGTTTGCAAAGTTCAAGTGTTTTTTGTCCAATTTTGTTCGTAACAAAATAACATACATATATTTTACATATAAATACATTTCTTTTAGAAAATCATTTAGGTTCGAGCAATATTTAATATGAGTGAGCAGTGGGTTTATGAACCTTAATTGTTTAACAACTAAATTTTATAACAAACGAGTTCGAGATGGCTTCCACTTTTCCAATTTTCCTTACTTCTGTAATATGGTGTTGAAGTATCCCATCTTAATCACTTCTAAGGAGCTTGCGCTGAGTACAGTCACTTTTTAAAGCGATATAAGTAGATGTGCTGTTACAAGAATTTCAATAGCTTTGTTTAAAGTCAGCATTTATTTTGGCTGAAATTTTATGGTCGTTATAATAACGACCCTGTTAGCAGATATAATCGATCATTGGGTCATGTTTTGGCTGATTGGTTTCATACCATTTGTAAGGCCTTTGTTTTTATAATGAATTGGCTTTGGAAAGTTTCGTTTTCCTGATCAATATACTGTAGAAGTACTCCGCGTGGTATAAATTTACGCTATCACAAATTTTCCGCGGAAATTTGTCCAAGCGTATGTAATATAAATGTAACACATGTAGTGAAAGTCTAAGAAATCCGCGTAATTTTCTACCCGCGGATTAAACAGAAATTGAGATTCCGCGGAATTATGACCCCGTGAAAAAAAGTACATCTACAGTATAAGGCTCACGGCGGATGTGACTGGTCAACAAGGGATGCTTACTCGTCCTAGGCTTCTGATCCCATCTATTGAATCTCCAGGGGTCCCCGCTTTGCCCTCATACTTGTATTGTTTATGGATTGTTTGAGGTCAATAACTGATTGTTATCTTTACCTTTTACATTATAAAATTTCCGGTTTAAAAAAGTATTCGTATTTCAAAGAATAGATTTTTTTAATTATACATGTACATTAATATGAAACATACAGGAATAGTGAACATATACAATATTACGTACCTTATTTCATATCATACTCTGTATCAGCCCGATACACCATGGACAATGGTATTGGTGGAGGGGTAATACAGGATGTAATGTGGAAAAACAAATTTTACTTAAATATCATGCAAACAATAGCAGTGATTGCAGCCATTTATATCGCAGGGTATAAACATTATACTTTTAATGAAATATCACGAATTGAAATTTTAAGAAAGACTGACATTGTTTAAACATAATGGAAAAAAATACTGCAACTGTAGCACGTAAAAGACAAATTATATTTCATTTAAGATAACAACATTTGTCAGTCATTCCCGTATAATTCATACATTTGCCAAGTCCATAGTATTGAAAAACGAATTGAAGAGCAATGACATAATTTTGTGTTTGATTGATAAAGTAAACATCCTTTATTAATAAAATGAAATTTCACACGTAAATCTTTCTTCGTTTTGTTTTTATGGCTATTCCAACTCGCCGCATGCAAGAACTCCGTAACGGAGGTTATAACTCAGAAAAAGCAGCTGTAAAGTTTTTAAAGTCTTTGTTCATGTTTTACTTTTTATTGAACTTTGAAGCTTTATCAATATACAATTAAATTATAACAGAATAAAATCTGAACTACAAACAAAAAAAATATTGACTAAATATGTGTAAATCGAGATAACAGAATTTTTGGACCAATAAAATAGACACTGTTTTCCAGTAGGAGTATTGCCAACCAAACAGAATATTACTTAACTTGACCAGTTGATTTTGAAAAATGAAAGGATATATCTTTAAAATTAAATACATTTTCTGATTATAAATTGACCACTTTTTAAAAGAAAAGTTGGTATACAAATTGCTTCCAAATTGTAACGGAGGTTACACAAACTCGTTTTGAAGATTAAGAGATAAATATACTTTGTAAAACGTGTCAAACACACTTTAAAAAGAATGTATATACACAATTAAGCGAAGAACTAAACAATTTCCCCCCTTTTTTTGAAGTAATTTACCGAAAAGTGTGTTTCGTTATGGAGGTTATTCTGAATATTTACAAAAGGAGTAAACCGTATTTTAGACTTCCTATTGGCTTTATAAACTTACGTTGCTCAGTATTACTGAGGGTCAATCAACTTAATCAAATATTTATCAATATATTATTGTCTTTTTTAACCGTAATGTGAAAGTGAAGATTTAAACTTCTATAACCTCCGTTACAAAATATAAAACCTTCGTTTCGAAGAATCGGCGTGAATGAGTGTAATGGTGAATTTAAATAAAAAACAATAAGAAAGCATACTTATTTGTAAAAAAAAAAAGGATAAAAAATATTTTATTTAATTATTTAACGTTTTTTAGGGAAATACATTTAAATTTTTAAAAAAACGAAACATAATTTTAACCTCCGTGACGAAATACCTGATTGAACCTTGTGATAATGAAGTGATTTATTGAATCATTGTGAAATGACTGTTACACATCAACATAATTTTTCAAGAAAACTTATTTGATATATCATAATATATGAAAAATTCACTTAAAAACACAAAAATCCATTTTTTGCAGAAAAACCCAACCTCCGTAACATCGCTGGTTTTACGTATAAACGAGTATAATTTCCCTGTACACCGCTGATAGTTCACATAAGGGTGACCTTTTTGTGCCCATACGTATTACGGAATATCAGACATTTACAAAACAAAGAAAAATCAACTATCATTTTTATTTGTTATATACAAAAACATCTAAGTTAAGGCCATTTGTACCATAATATTTTCAAATCTACCTTTATTTTATGCTTTAAACGCATTATGATTCTTAAATTCCATTTTGTGCCAACTTAAAGAGTAATCTTCCAGCAGTATCTGATAGATTTAAACATGTGAAATGTTGCACACGACAGATTTTGTTGATTTTCTGTTACGTAGGTTAGAGGTTACGGAGGATAGAACCATTAAAAATTTCTTTATTTCTGAATTGTTGTTAATCTTTCCTGACAATTGTTTTTTGTTTACTAAACATACCCATTGGTGTCAATCAACTGCCTTGAAATAATACTTCACATAGCCTCTGTTTCTTCACAATCACTGTCACGTAGGTTAGGTTCTTATATGCGACATTATGAAAAATCCGTATTTTTAAAAAAATTGAACACGGTTTTAATAATTTGCCTAAAAAAAGATTCTGTGCTGAAGTTTTAATACATAGTGGACAGAAAAGCACAGTTTTAGCTGTACTAATTATATTTTCTATTATCTTAAAAAATATTTGAACATTGTAACGGTAGGTTAGGTGAAATTTGGCGACAGCAATGATAAAAGTTTTGTTTAAATTTTTTTTAATCATTTATCAATGAAAGTTTCATTTATATGATTTTGACATGTTTCTTCAATAGTTAAAACAATTTTTGTTTGTTTAGAACAAAATGTGACGAGGTAATGCACATTCAACCGGCAAGGTATACGATGGCGACATCGCCTTTTACACGATTCTGGGCTTCCTTTTTTGTAAATACTCGGAAAAAAAATATCAAAAAATATAACAACTTATGTTTTTTTGTGTGGCAAAATATGTTAACAGAAAGGGTCCAGGAATATTTTGAATATCAGTAACTATAGCTTTGAAATGTATTGGCGACATCACGTTTTTTCATTTGTATGAATTATACGGGAATGACTGTTGTGAGTCCTTTCTTTCTGATACTATATTCCAATATAAACTGCTGTAATATTTCTGTAGTTATATAAACAATGTGAATGATAAATATTAAAAATGTGATAGCGAGACAGGAACTATACAAATATTGATAGCTCTAGTTTCTTTTAGTATGCTCCGATACAGAACGGGATTATGGTACTTAATTTGTAAAGAATAAATAAAACATCTATGAAAAAGGACATGACAAAAGATAACAGAGGGAGAAACAAAAGAGAGAGAGAGTTTACCCAGAGTAGCCAAGACTTCTGCAGATAACCCTTGCTTCCGCATCAGCCCACTTGTCTTTACAAAATCGAATCCAAATACCTTTGATAAGTACCTCTGGATTGACTACGCTGTTATTCGTTGTAGAATTTTCGTTTTCTATTCGGATTATGTCTAAAAAGAGTTTTGAAGTCAGTGATTCAGTAAATACGAAGGTGACAAAAAGTTCGCGAACTATCTCTATATCTACAAAACCACAATTCAGATTAGAAAAAAATTTGGTACACATATAGCAATACACAAGTTCTCTAAATAGCATATGCTGAATAAAGTTTTCCTCCCTGTTTGTGAGGTCACAATATGAAAATGACGTCACCATGTAGTTCACTTGTGACAAAAAACGGTTGTCTAAGTCGTACTCGTTCAACAGACGACTGTAAAATTTATGGTTTATCTCAAAAATCCCTCTGAAGTAGAGTATAATAATTTGTACACAGTTTATTAAGTCAAATTTCTTCCTATTAATTCAATCAATGATTGGATTGATCGTTTTAATGAAGGAAGGCAGTTGGTAAAAATTGATACATGTTATGTTGCCCAGTGAAAGCAAGTTTTAAAAGAGATGTGTTTTTAATTGAGCAATTTGCTATCAAAGACCTCTAATTTACACTTTGAAAAATTGTGAATATTTCGACAATAATATAATTGTCCAATACCGGAGATATCGTTTACTTCAGATTTTAAACATATTAGATATGATAAAAAGGAGGCACCCATTTTCTATCCACCTAGAATAAACGTCTCTCCCGAGACAGGATATTTGGGTTTTGATGGTCGCCATGCTTATTTTTGGAAAGGATATTCTTATCCACCCAATTCTGTTGCCGAGATTTGACCATTCCATTTCTGACAAATGAACTGATCTTTTATAAAAATTATCTTACAGGGAAAAAAATATATAACTCGGAATAATCTTTCAGCTTTTGTGACAGAACGCGACGGAGGGGGTCACGTGACCGCCTACATCACGTGATTCGCGTATAAGCAGAACGGTGACAGATTTTCATTAAGATCAGAGAGGACTAATTTAAAATACAAGTTGCTGTCCTTTAAAAAAAGACTGCAATACGTGGACCATATGGATGTGTTTCTAACCGAAATTCAATTTAAGAAAATTTCTAGGTGTAGTGAATATTCATGTAGGTTTTTGATCACATTTTCTACAATGATCTGCCTACTTATGATTGATTGTAGTCTCGAAGCAAAATTGTTAAAGAACTATATGCGGTAAATTGCAAATCTTTGCCCCCCACAAAAGTCAAATTTTGAAAAATTCTTGAAATGTGCTGAATTCTATAAATTGTATGAGAAATATAAATTAATAACAGAACATATTATAGTTTCAAAGTAGTTTATTGACAATTTTTGTTTTTATGACGTCACAAATTAGTTCAATTTTATATCATTTTTTTAGAAAGAGGACAAAATGGACAAAATTTCAACAAATTTAGCTTTAAAATTTATAGGAACAATATTTACATATTTCATTGATATTATCATTCTACACATTATACCAAAATATTGAATCTGATCAGACCTGCGCTCGGTGACTTTTACTCAAAATATCGACGTACGTAATAAATACATTTTTCTGTAGATATTACGATAATTTTAAATTTACGTCATTTTCGTGACGTCATTTCAAACATATGACGCCATTGCTTATGAAAATATTCAGTGCTTTGAAGTCAGCATATACACCCCTGTTTAAGAACATAATTAAAAATTTCTCCGTCAAAGTTTGATTTGGGGGGCAAAAATTGGTTATTACCGAATAAAGTTCTTTCGTCTCCGAGTAGCCTTTATAAATGCTTTAGTTTTGTCAGTTTAAAAACTCGGGCTATCTTGATACATGTAACCCATAATGGTTGGGACTTGACATATGTTCTGGATTTATACGGAAGAAATCTATCATGGGAAAAATAGATCTGATGGTACAAGTGTAGCACAGCTCTGTAGATTGCAGATTCCCCCCCCCCCACTCCTCCACATTAAAAACCGCTGAGCACTACAGACCTCTATCAAACGGTATTTGGATTGCTGAAATATCAAATTATTTTGCGAGCCTTGATGCACAGAAAACTTGTCTATCTTTTAAAAACTAGAACTATAGTCGTTGAATGACGTTTAGTTATCTGTATGTATATAATGCAAATTCTTCCTACTTTTTAAAATGCTTGTGCCGAGAATCAATGTTTAGTTTGTATATAAAAGTATAATTTATGTATAAGAGAGAAATTCGGATCCGCCAATGAATATATATGCGGATTTTTTAATAGCATATTCTATGGGGCGAATTATTCTACGGGCGAGGTGCCTAAGGGGCGAACTCTCTCTTTGTGGAGAGGGCTTATATAGGCTATGCCTGCTGCCAAATCCGTTTTTGTATTTTTTACATAATAAAATATTATTATATTTATAAATATAATAATACAGTGGACCTTCAGATATCCGGACGCCAGATATCCGGATGCTTCAGTATCCAGACAATTTTTCATTGGAATGAAATTTTAAATGTTATTTTGTCTTGTTAAACTGGTGATTCAGATATCCGGATGCTTCACATATCCGGACAAATGGACTGGGAACCAAAGCGTCCGGATAAATGAGGGTCCACTGTATTTATATTTATAAACATAATAAAAAGTTATTCAATTAGTTCGCGAACTTTTTGATCACCCCTCTCTCTCTCTCTCTCTCTCTCTCTCTCTCTCTCTCTCTCTCTCTCTCTCTCTCTCTCTCTCTCTCTCTCTCTTACTATTTGCTGTGTGATAATAAACGACTCCTGCGTGTCTACCATTGTTACAGACGTTGGATTCACTAAGGGATCGTATACATTCCATCAAAGAATCTTCATTTCCTTTACAGTTAATGCTGTTCACAACCATTTGTCCTCTTGTGTCTCCAAAAACGGAGGATGAACTTGATAAAGCCGGGATTCCTCTACCAAAATATTATCATAAACGTTTAGGGTCATCACAGTTACGGATTTTATTAAAGAAATCAAAAGAGAAAATGTCAATAGATTCCGTACTTGATCTTTAATCATGCCCAAAACTTGGCTGTTGTGACCACTATTTAAATAACGACCACTGTTGAAATAATTAATTCAATAGTGGTTTAGAGAGTTTTTCAATCACAAACATAGGTTGCATCCACTATTGAAATACTTATTCCAATAGTGGTTGAGAGTGCATTAAATTTAAATCAGAAAAATTATACACAAATGATCAGTCTTTTTTCTTTAATATAGTCTAGATACAGTGGACCCTCAGATATCCGGACGCCAGATATCCGGATGCTTCAGTATCCGGACGATTTTTCATGGGAACGGATTTTTTAAATGTTATTTTGTCTTGTTTAACTGGTGATTCAGGTATCCGGATGCTTCACATATCCGGACAAATTGGCTGGGAACCTAAGCGTCCGGATAAATGAGGCTCCACTGTATTCTAATTTCTACATCTATATGTATTTATGATCCTTTCCTTTCAAAATCAATGACAAACATGAACTTTACATAACAAAATTATTTCAAAATTGCATAAATGTATTATCAATTGATTGTATGTTGTTTTTCGCCGATTCGGCCAGATTCAACGGGAGCTTGCTTATAACATTTGCATACATACAGGTAGGTCAGTTTAATAAAACGTGTCTGTGTATTAATTGAAATTTCTACAACAAAAAAAAAAGAAAAAATAAAGAACTTAAGTTATAATATTTTAAACCCAATAAATTAGTTTAATGTGTTAGAAAACAAAATGTGTAATTCATTCTTAAATTTGTTTTAAAAGTTGGGATACTTCAATAAAGCTTGCAATGTGGTTTTGGTATTGAAATTATTGTCAGTAACTATTTAATATAATCATTTTAACATCGTTTCGAATCACTGTTTTAAGCACTATTGAAATCAATATTTCAATCTCTTTTGAAATCTATATTTTTAATTTTTATCATTATTGAAATCTTTATTTCAAAAGTGAACATTATTTCAATAGTGGATACAACCTATGTTTGGTATTGAAATGTACTCTTAACACTATTGATATAATTATTTCAATAATGGTCGTTATTTCAATTGTGTTCGTTATTTCAATAGTGGTTGCAGCACTTGTCACAACAAAATGAAGTCCTCAGTTTATTTTTTTATGTTGACATTACAGTAAAGCTTGAAATAAACAAGATTTCTCTAAAGGAACCCCCTGCATACTGTCTGCTTTAGCACGCCCTTCTTGTGCCAAACGTCGCATACGGTGTAACCTTTTTTCTCAGTTTTTAATAAGTACAAATGTAAAGAACACAGATACAAAGAAGAAATTGATTTTTTTTTTCCCCTTCAAAAATGGAATAGACACGATTTTATTGTTTTCTATGAATTGGTCACACGTCAGTAAACTTTGTAGTTATTTAAAAGGTTTGACATTAATATGCCTTATTTCTTGTGAAAGTAACGTATTTATATATCAAATACATCATAAACACGTTTTTAAAAGTAAAATATTAATTCTCTTAGTGCCTTAGCAATTTTTGTCTAGTGTACACATTATCTAATGTATATAGAGGATACGTAATCCAATTAAATAAAATAGAAAATATGCTTAACGTCCATGAACGAACAATTTTCTCGACGCAATCTATTGGAAAATATGTTGATTAAATGAGAATATCAACAGTGTCGACATTTCTATGGTCGATACAATGACCTTGTCGGTTAATGATGTTGAATGCCTTTCCTCATAGTAGTTTCTTCCTTGAGTTTTCTACGGAGTTTGTCCGGTCATAGAGGGGAGCGCAAGACCTGATGCCCGCTAAACAGGTATGCTTACTTTTCCTTGGCACCTGCTCCAACCTCTGTTCTGCTTTAAACTTAAAGTGTTTTCATCAACTTTTGAGCTTGTTCGTTACCTTCATATTTCATGTAAAAAAGAACTTTAAATTTCAACAGATAAATTATCTAACAATAAAAGTTCAACGTCTGAAGTTCAAATACCTTGAATACCCTAATCCTCTACAAGTCACATAAGCATCATTTGCGTCCCACAGATTGTTGCACACACTTCGCCATTGTCCATTGATGAGAACCTCCACTCGACCTTCATGTATAGAGCTACCGTTCACCATCCGCACTAATTCTTTTAAAAAACAAATAACCGATTATTTACGAAAACATTTTTATGCAAGATCTAGTGGAAAACGCCCTACCAACAGGTACATGTACTACAGGGGAAAATCTTATTGTAAGTATTTCATTGATTGATTCCTTAAGTCCTTTACAATTAAGTATGCCCGTGTGGCAGAGGGATTAAAACGTCTGCACTAGAGTCGAGGAGAAAGGAGTCGATCCTTACGTCACTGTGGGACGTGAAGACTAGTCCTTCGGAAGAGACAATAGAAACCGAGGACCCGTGTCGCAGTAGATGCTGGAATGTAAAAGACCCCTCACTACTCAATGGCTCTGAGGAGTGCCGCGTATAGTAAAAAAAAATACTGCAGCTCTCCGCCGGCAAGTGATGGCGTCTCCATATGAGTGAAAAATTCTCGAGAGTGACTTTAAACAATTAACAAACAAAAAACAATATATAATATATATACGTACCATTTTTTGAATGGTAGCAAACAACTCCGGCGGAACCACCACTACATCTGCTTGATCCAACTGTAGATTGTCGACACTTCAGCAAGGAATTTTCCCTTCCGTTACAATTGATACCATTTAACCATATTTCACCATCGCCTTCTCCAAACAGAGAAGATAGGACCGGGAGTCCTCTACAGAAAATATTCAATCAATATTTACAGGTGTTATTTGTAATGTTAATTATTTTATTACATTCTATTGTATATTTTTTCTTTTTACGTAGTTTTAATGACTACATGACATTATCCGTTCATTAATCAAGTACTATTAATTTTGACAGCGTATATTCATTTAGTCATCGTTAATGAGGCCGAGTCTAATTCGAGTGCCCATGACTTTGCGCAGCTTTTTAATTTCATGCAGGCATTTGTGCGACAGTACACATTTGCCAAATATTTTTATTTTGATACAAAATTAACTGTAACCCCTACTATTTGAAAATGTGCTTTTACGATAATAATTAGGAGAAAACGCCGAAATGGCTCTAACGACATCACCATTTTTGGACTTCATAAGCAATGCATGACGCTGAAGAATGTCGCAATTGACTCGCTTGTATGTTCAAGACGTCCATGGAAATTATACTAAAAACTGATGACAGAACATCAAATATAAAAAAAAAAATTCTAGCAATCTAAACATCGCTATTTTTTACCGAAAAAATCTTATGCACGGATACTTCATCTGCACTGATATTTATTTAAAGCGTAATTTGGCAATTTCAGAGTTATTGGGTTTTGAAAAAATAAAATTAGTAATTAATTCCTAGACCAACCTAGATGGTGAACTTTTTTTGAAATTTCACAATTTGGAGACTTTCTACAAAAACTTTCATATACTTGAATGAAAAAGAAATCTCTAGGGCAGAAATACAAAAATATGGGAAAAAATGTAATAATTGTGCGCTATTCTAACAAATTCCCATAGGGTCCAATAGTAAAATTTGACAACTTTTGAGATGACCCCCTAAAAAATCGGGATAGTAAACATTCGATTTTTAAATCTTAAAACAATAAATATGACATTAAAAATAAATTATCAAAAAATTATCAAAATCCCTGGGGCACAAATAATTTAGACTCGGCCTCGTTAAATACCAATTCAAAATAGTCGAATTTGTTGAGTATTATTACATTGTAATGAAAAGGAAAATCTAAATTTAGGAAATGTCAATTTTTATCCTAAAATAATCCAAAATTAAAAAAACAAATGGTTAAAGTAAGTCTCTTTTAAATACAGCGTTTGAAACAATATACAATTTTAGCTATTATTTGATGCCATTACCCTGAATAACCAAAACGTTTACAAGTGACATCAGCAGCCATCTTGTCCCATCCTCTGTCACAAACATTCTGCCATTCACCATTTATTAAAATCTCGACCCGGCCCTCATCTGCAGAGCTACCATTAACTATTCTGACTGAATCTAAATAATAGCGACAAGAGAATGTTTGCGATGGATTAACATAAATTAAACATAAATGAATACATTGCTGACCTACCATTTCCAATGTGGTAACAAATGACCCCAGCGTGTCCACCATTTCTACAGCTGTTAGCTGCAATTACTGACAGATAAGTGCATTCCAATATCGAAGATTCGCCTCCATAGCAATTTCCACTGGACAACATCCATATTGTTTCAGGTCCCTCTCCAAACACAGATGAAGAAACTGCGAGACCTCTGAAAAACAAGGGTGGTTGTAGAAGTGGTTTTGATGGAGGAAATCGACTCTAACATATTTTCATATAAACAAAACAAACCATACAAAAATTGATAGACATTTCAGAAAATACGAAACTGCACGTATCTCAAGATATCAACTAAGGAAATAATTAAAATATACATGTACACAGCCTGTTTGATATAATGCAAAATAAATTTTTAAAATGTTTCATTTCAAGATCAGTTAACAATTTCTCGGCTAAGGTGTTAAAAACTGTTTTTCACTGAAGGGTAATTGTTGAACTTTTTACGAGAAATTACCCAGAATATCCAATACTTTTACAAGTCACATCAGCATCATTTTTATCCCATCCTTTATCGCAAATACTCTGCCACTGTTCATTTATCAGAACTTCAACTCGGCCTTCATACTCAGAACTGCCATTAACAATTCTCACTGTTTCTAAAAGCAAATCGTAAAAATTCAATTAACATCGATTATTCCATCATGAAGATTTAAAAATTTTATTAAGAAATAAATCACCGAAAAATTTTTATTTAAATTTAAATTTAAGCACAATACTCCTCATTAAATAATAAACAATTACCGCTTTTGGAGATAAACTTCGAAATGTTTTTTTCTAAAATAATATTAATTAGGGAACAAAAAGTGGCATAAAAAGTGTTAAAGTATGAGCACAGCTAATTTAAGTAGGTTTATATATTGTAATTGCCAGGTTAACCCACCCTCAGTCGCATCATCTCGGGTCTTTCCGTCAGAGGTCGGAAAAATAACATCGAATGTATTAACATCATCAGATGTTTAAAATCTATACATTTCCTGTTTATTCAGAAATAGGCGTTAGAAGTCCCTTCTATATAGTATATTTAAGCCTAGGTATAATCATTACACTGAAAAAAGTTAAACTACATATTCCACAGATAAAAGGTCTCCATGCATTTCAAAGATCGTGAAAAGAGGGGTTGTCATGGCGTCTACGTAATACATTCGAGATTGTATTTCCGCTAGTCGGAAAGGCCCGAAAAGCTGCGATTGAACCCACCCTTTCCTCTTTGGTAACAAACAACTCCAGCGTTTCTACTAGAAGTACACACATCAGACCCAATTATTGATTTTGTGCAGCGCAGCAGAGACTGTTCAAACCCCCAACAGCTCACACGGTTAAACATCCATATCTGCGCAGGACTCTCTCCAAACACCGAAGATGCGACAGGAATGCCTCTAAAATATTATCAAAATGATGACTTACTACTATGTCAAAACTTATCAAGAACGATTTGTTCGAAAATCTAACTAAAATCTTGATAAACAACATAACATCGTAAATTTTTAAATCTTAAAAGAATAATGGATTCTTTTAATTCTTTAATCAAAAATTTTACCAACACTACTTTGGATAACAAAATAAGTGAACAAGGAGACCTTGAATATCCAAGACTTTTGCAAGTCACTTTTGCATCATTGCTTCCCCATCCTCTGTCGCAAATACTTCGCCATTGACCATTCATCAAAACCTCCACACGACCCTCCTGAACAGTGCTACCATTAACTACCCTAACTGAATCTATGAATAACATATAGAATAAAGCATCAAGCAATTAAAATATATCTTTAAATCCTTAATTAACAACCGTTGATTTAACGCACCTTTTCTTGTGTGGAAACAAATCACTCCAGCTGTATTACCATAGCGACAAGTGCTTGATCCAATCACTGACTGTGTACACTCAAAGAGAGACTTCTTATTTGCATTGCAATTTACATTGTCTAACCATGCCCGACCACTGCCTTCTCCAAACACAGAGGATGAAACGGATAAACCTCTTAAAAACAAAAAAGGATTAGTACCAAATAAAGAGAGAAAAGACAATAGTGAACTATTGTAAAAAAAAAATTAAAAATAATATAAAAAAAAGAGAAAAAATTTAAAAACACCCTGCATATCCAAGACTTTTACAAGTGACATCAGCATCACTTTTACTCCATCCATTATCACACACACTTCCCCACTGGCCATTAATCAAAACTTCAACTCGACCCTCTTCAGCAGAGCTACCATTAACAATTCTAACTGTATCTAAAATTGAATAAAAATAATATATTAAAGTTTGGTGTATCCTTGAAAGGTTACTAACCAACTTTACCCACCATTTCTCGTAGGATAACATACAACTCCAACGATTCTTCCAGAATTGCACTCGTTGGAACCAGTTACTGAGTCTGTACACTGTAACAGAGAACCCTCGTTTCCATTGCAATTAATGCCGTCCAACCAAATGTATTCATTGCCGGGTCCAAAAACCGAGGAATTCACCGCAACACCCCTTTGAATCAATAAATAAAAATTAAACATTTTAGTAACATGCAACATGATCGCCGCAATTTACATGGTTTGTAAGCGTTATAATACAGAAAAGTCATATGTAAATTTTAAAAGAATGCAAAAATTTTAGTCAAGCAAACGATCATTAATTGACAAGTTTCTTTATGAAATGTTAGGACGTAAAATCAAAATTCTAAAGCAATTAAAAAATAGTTAGTTAGATAGATTGATAGATGGATGGATGGAGAAAAAACCCATAGATAATAGATTGATAGAAATCTGAAGATGAAATAAAAGGCCTATGAGCTTTACTGGTTTTTTTTTTCAGTTTTAAATATATATTTATATATAACTATGAATCTCTTTTAAATTAAAAAAAAAAAAACATTACCCAGAATACCCTAAGGAGCGGCAAGCGACTTTGGCATCATCGTTATCCCACACTTGATCACAGACAGCGCCCCACTTCCCATTGATAAACACCTCAATGAAGCCTTCGTTTGTAGCATTTCCATTTGATAACTTGATATGCCCTGTCATACAATGTAAGATTCAAAAATTGAGATAAGTTCTTTACATTCGAATACTCGATTAAAGATCATATTATTTGTAAGATACATTCACGTACGATTTGGGAGAAAACAAAGGACTCCGGCATCTTCTGAATGAGTACAGTTGGCTGAGGTTGAATGAGGACAGTCAAGAACATCAGTTTCAGCACCACTACATTGTAAATCTAAATGGACAGATCCTTCTCCTTTTCCAAATACTGCAGTTGAAACTGCAACACCTTGCCTTGTAAATATTGAAGTTAAAATAGCATTTATTTTGTTGATAACCCTGACCTTGAATATGTAACAATAACAGTGATGTTTTTTATCTCAAGCAGACACACGAACATAAATAAATAAATAATTTTAAAAAAAATCGAACTGCTTGTGAAGACATTCACCTTTCTAATCCAAATAGTTGTCTACAGACCACATTGGCATCATTAGAATCCCAGCTGTCAACACACACTGTTCCCCAGTGTCCATCTTCATAGACCTCCACCCTTCCTTCCCCTGACGAACTTCCATTTACAAGTCGTAAACCTTTAAAGCAAGAAAATATTGTATAGTAATTGGCTGATTCGAATTGCTTAGCACTTGGCGAATCGAAGGAACAGTTTCTATTTTTTATCGGCTTAAGCAAGTCGTTTTCGGGGGGGGGGGGGGTTGAACTCACGACCTTCCTGCTATGGAGCGAACCTTCTACCGACTGAGCCTAATATTGAAGTGCTCACTCCTACATGGCACCTGATCCCACTTCTGATATTTTGGAGGTCTGTGTTTGTTCTGCTGCAAATTTGTATTGTTTAATGGACTTTTGAGATTGTATAATGTTCGTCTTTTTTTCATATATTTCATTAAAAACAACCCTCTCTTGTACATAAGGTTTAATTAATCACTAGAATGAAATAAATGACGCTTAAAATATCAGAAACTTTGTACTTTTGGTAAAATTATCAATCTTACCCAATTAATACGCAAGAAGAACTTCTTTCTATAATGATCATATTTCTTGCAAATGAAATTGAAATACTTTTTGTTCGCTAGATATTCCATTCATACGCATGGAAGAAATCCCTACCTAGTTTTCCAGCCCCGCCGGGAACAGTGCACTGCGTATTCTTCGTTTGTTCTGTGATTTCTTTCTTAAAATTATCCAGCTCCATCTTATATTTAAGCAGCTGAGTCTCCATCATGTTAAAATGAGACGTTATCACTTTCCTGGTTGCTGAGTTAAACAGGACTTCTAGTTCATCTGTATTAGTCAATGGACAGTTACATGTACCCATCGGTTCATGTCCACCATATAAGATCTGACTTTCCACTTTTATCGTGGTCAGTATCACTCCCAAAAGAGTAGTCGTGTCCATTCTGGATAGAAGAAGGCATAAAACACATTTATTTATTTTTTTTTAAAACCCAAAATAATTAAGTTTAAAAAAAATGTTATTTTTGTTTTCGACGAAGTATCTTTTGGAATGAATTAATCCATTTGATTCTTTAATTTATGAATATGACAACTATTAAAACATTGAATACTTTTCAATCTCAAGCATCATAATTAAATCTTAAAATAAACAAATCACCAAGATGTGAAAATAAATATGCTTAATAAGTTTTCATCTCTACACGTCAATGCAATACAGTTTTAACAAATCAAATTACAAAGAAAATAAACCAAAATTGGTCAATTATAAAAGAAAAATTGCCTTCCATACGATACAACTTCAACGATATTATGTTTTACTGCGTTTCTATGGAGAACCTATCCTTCTTTAATATTATTATTACCAACCAATTACACCGTGTTGCTTGATAGGTGATAAAATATTTATTTGAAAACTTATAAAAGTGTCCGGAAATGTAAGAAATATTTATACAATATGTTCATATATGTTAAAGTAACTAAAGTGTTATTCCATGGCTTGATGTTGTGGTTGTAAAGGGAAGTAATGTCTAGCCAATACATATAGATCAAGTCAAGTAGCATTAAAGACCTCACTTCACTGTACTTCGACCATTAGAATTATTATCTTAAAATTGCAATGAAGATAAATTTATGAAAAGATGATTTCATAATATGTTAACTAATTACAAACTTGAAATAGTGAAACAAAATCTTTTTTAAGAGAACCAACGATATTTATAATGACAATATGACCAACATATATGAATGTCCTAAGGCCCTTTTGGAAAAAAAAAAAGAATTTTTATCTTAAGGTAGGATTCTTCTCTGGTTTCTGACTAGATGAAACATTAAAAGAGTATTTGCTTATATGTCTTATATATTGAGGTGTAAGGAATTTAAAAGACCATATTTTTCTTTCATCATTACAATTGTACAACTTTATATAGAAATGGTAAACTGCGTTTGAATACTAGCAGGGACTATATTTTTGGTGGAATGGTGGCGTATGAAAATATCTTCTTTTCTGCCTCTCAAAATTATAATAGAACAATGAATTTAGTTATAATTTTTACACAATCGAAGACTTGGTCAAATTTTCAAATGTAAGTTAGATTAGTAATGAGGGACTGAACTTTCATAATATATCAAATAAATATGATTTTTCAAACAAGCTAGAACTTTATTAGCTTTTAAACGTTTCCTATCAAAGTGCAGATTTGAGCCAAAAATCCATAAAAAGTATTTTTTCGATCAACACTTTTTTGTTTTGTATCATTTTGTACATTTATAAGACTACTTTATTATATGTGAAAATAAGAAAGAGTTAAATATAGGAAGCATATGAAAATAACTAATATATCCTAAAAAATTAAGAAAAACAGAGGAAATCCGGATTAGCCAATATCCAGTTAAGTTAAATTATTTATGTAAATTTGGTAATATCATGCTATAGACCCGATATAGTAATATGTTATCATGCAAAAAGATCAATCATTAAACTTTTGAAATAGAAGTAGGTATATCACATGATTGGCAACAGTTATTTTTTATTCCTAATTTCAAGGAAAAAGATAATGACCTTGACCTGACCTTGCCTCTAATATAAAACGGTCAAATTTAATTTCACTGATACTATCACTTACTGATATTGTCTTCTTGATTCTGTGAAAATTTCATTAATTTTTAAATATTAGAAATATGAGAAGAATCCTACCTTAAGCGTAATTTTATGATTTTAAACCTTTTCACTAAAATTCCGTAGAGATTATGTGTTTAATCTGTTGTAATTTAACGAAAGCTTTAACCTCTTGTAAATATGTTAAAACCAATTTTATTGAAAAATATAACTTTAAAAAATACCCGTTTAAATGAACTTTGCCAAGCAAAGAAGAATGGGATTTTATATCATAATCATTGCAGAAAACATGAATGAAAATACTACAAAATATTTACAATGGCAGATTCACTTAATATTTTCATATCACCCGATTTTAAATATTTGTGATTTTGACATCAGATTTCAAGCTATTTTGCTGCCCAATCGAGTGCATGTGGTATTTATTGTCAATAATGTTTTTATCTTTATCCACATTTTTAATATTAAATCGCCGTTAGGGTCAAATTCTATCATAAATAAATTTTCATCCCTAGCTACGAGTATTTTCATCTATTTTATCGTTCAAAACGTAAATCTTCATATACTTTTTCACAAATAAATCTTGTGTTTTTGAGTAAGATAATCACTAACGAATCTCCTATGATAAACGATAAATCTTCGGTGCTTCCATGGATGATTTCGAACCATATTAGTATTCATATTTTATTCATTACATATATTAAGAAAAAGATGAAAATACTCAAAAAGTTAATTTCAAAACTAAATTATTAGCTCTAATATAGTAAACCTTTATTAACTATGGTATTTTTTTCCAGATGTCCGCTGATGACGTAGCATGTAGATTGTATATAATTACATGGAAGCAAAATTATCATGTTCCATTGATTGGTGCACAATCAGCTTTTTTTATTAAAAATACAAAAATGTATATTTATAATAGAAGTATTACACAAAAAAGAAAGAGCAGGTCACCTCTTTAATCCCAGTGAATGTTTATAGCTCACATTGACACCATCAGAATCCAAATTAACAGTTCTCCAGAGTTGGTCCTTGTATATATCATCTCCTCCTTCCCCTGATGAGCTTCCATTTAATAGCCTGACTTCTTTAAAATTAAAAGAAAAGTTATAGATCATCTAAGTAAATTCATCTTCGGCTTCTGCGTTCCTACGGATAATTACTCTTTTTAAAGTATTTAGATCATCTAAGTAAATTCATCTTCGGCTACTGCATTCCTATGGATAATAACTCTTTTTGAAGTATTTAGATCATCTAAGTAAATTCATCTTCGGCTACTGCATTCCTACGGATAATAACTCTTTTCGAAGTATTAATTTACCTTGGTTTTAAGGATGAAGTTTACTCAGGTTTCAGAAATCAGAAAGGGAATTTTATAAAGTATAATATGTTAAATCAAAAATTGTTCTAAATGGATGAAATAACTAAGTTTTATCACAATATCAGTTAAAAAATTTAATATGTTAGTACTTGAAGAAAATATACAGGAACAAAACTCAATGTATGGCTATGCAGAGGAAATTCGGTCTAAATTTTTAATTTTTCATTTTTGTCAAAATTTTTATATTTTGCCATATTATTCAGAAAGAAAAGGTTAGATGTATTTTAACACATCATTTTGCAAATATTATATGTGTTTAAGCTCATAAATTATTTCAAATAAATGAATGCTATGAAATAAAGATATTCAAAAATACGTACAAAAACCACTCCAGACAGCATATCTCAATAATTTGATCATTGACCCCATATAATATTAATACCATGAGATTTAGGGTAACAAAAGTAACCTGAGGCTATAAATAATTTAGAGTTCCTATCAGTCGGATTTTTGTTATATTTGATTAAAAATAGGGAAAAAATATGAATATGTCAGAGGAAATTCGGACTGTAATAATTATTACGTTTATGGCCCAAACTCTACTCATTTCTTTATATGGAGCAACTCTGTTTCATTGCTATAATATTTCATTATTTAAAGAGTTTTGTTGCTTGTAATATTTTGTGAGTGAAGAAAAAATTGGTCATAGTGTGAAAAATTGAGGTATTTCCCGAAAAATACTCAGGGGCCACTAGCATGAAAACGAGGTCATTGACCTAGTTATTTGAAACTGAAATTTAACACAAGAATCATAGGTGTATAATGTGCAATAGGTGGTTTTTCGTTCTTATCAGTGGAATTTTTAGTCATCTGAGTAAAGGTATACCTTAATTACTTATTCTAATCTTAGTTCTTAAATACCTGATTCTGTACATTAAATATATTTATGATACTTTTTAATTAAACACATTTTGTGAAAGAGAATCAATAATAAGGATAACAGAGAAAAAATATTCTGGACCTTGTTCATTACCAAAAAGATTTTATCCAATTTAAATCTTTGAAGATTTATTTTTTTCAAATGTCTATCCTTTTGCAAAGTAATAAAGAAAGATTTTTTGCATGCTTATATATTTCAATGAAACTTAAAGATAACGAATCGTGATGAATTTGCAGCCCTCTACTGACAAATGGTGGCGTCTCCAAATGAGTGAAAAAAATATCGAGAGGGACGTTTTAACAACAACAAAAAACGTACATACCTAGCTTTCCAGTTTCTTCCTGAATAGCATCCTGCGTATTCTTCATTTGCTTGGTTACATCTGTCTCTGTCTTTAAATTATTCAGTTCTGTCTTATGTTTAAGGATCTGGGCTTCCATTATGTTTAAATGAGATGTTATAGCTTGTCTGGCTGCTGAGTTAATCAGAAACTCCAGTCCCTCTGTATTAATCATTGGACAGTGATCCACTCGACCATCTCCACCGAGAATAGTTTGACTATCCACTGCCATCACGGATAGTATCAGTCCAAGAACATTTACGGGGCCCATCTTGTGTAGATGAGACTAAAGATATGTGTATATGGGCATTAAACCTTTAAAAAGTTGCAATAAAATTGTTCTTTTTATTATATACTAGAATGGCATATCCCTAAAAATGTTCTTTTAATTTGACAAGACGAAGTGTCTGGCAATAATTTTTTTTTAAAATCAAATTTTATCTTTTAAATAACTAAGACAAGGTGACTGGCAACTATATAACACCTTTATTATCAAATATTCGAATAAATTGCTCGATAATTACATGTAATTGTTATATTCAATGTACACGTAACTAAGCAAAACAAATCAGTTCAAAGTATGTACAGTGTACACCTGAGGACGAATTATTAAATCAAGAAAACTCTCGTGTGTGAATAATATAGATGTCATTCTCTGTGTCCGAACTTCATCTGTGCACGAAGAACGTATCAGTGTTTTGCTAATAATCATTTATGTCATATAAATTTCAGTGATTAGGCCTAGGAAGTACTAGTAATCGAATTCAATCGAATCTAGAATGGCGTTGTCAAATTTATGCAAGACATTAGTATTTTTCTTTTTATAGTTGTTCGTTTTTCGAAATAGTTCAGGTAGAGTGTCTTGTTATTTAACTCAATGTAGCCCCCAATCCTCCAAATTCCCCAAGAAAAAAAACAACTTATCTGAAGAAATAGTTGACAAGCAAATTAAAAGAGGAAAATACAAAATTGTACTATAACTTAGAATTCCAATCCCATATTTATTAAAACGTTCGCAATGAGTTTCTAAAAACAGTTCTTTTATATTTTATAAATTAAATGTTTAACATTTCTTTTATGTTACAATCTTCAATAATACGGATTTTGAAAAAAAAAATGATTTTTATAATAATACACTCTCCAAAAAGTATTTTGGAAAAAATAAGAATTGTACAGCCAATCTTTAACTATTCATCAAAAGAAACACTTTTTTCTAGAGCATTATGATTATCCTACCCACACTTTATGTTATCAAATAGTCCAAAGAATATCTTTTTTTTTTGGATATACAAACCTTATACTTAAAGTGTTTAAAAAGTAACAGTAATTAGTAATTTGTTGTTTCAAATCGTGTCTTAGTTGTGGCATAAGGAAATACTTAAACTATAAATAGAATATAAGGCTCATAAATTAAATTAAAATACTTTGCACTAGTATGAAAATGAAAGTAAAATTTAAAGTGTTAAAGAGGAACTTTAAAGAATTTCATATTTTATGCTTAAATTGACAAAGAAAATAATATATACATTTTTAAATTATTTTACATCAAATATTTATAATATTTCTTACAAAAACTATTATAGTTTTTTTGGCGCGTAGAATGGATTTCAGATTTAAGTTGCGTTAAACAACATTACACACAGTTCAATAATAAAGCACTGGTCAGCATGGGATGCTAACTGCACCGAGGAACCTGATCCAATCTCTGGAATTTCCATAAACATATATTTATACCTTGCTTACATTTTGTATTGAAATTCTTATGAAATCGTAGTCTAAATCAGTATAAAAACAAAGGGTTAATTAATATGTATTCTTTTTTATATAGATCGTAGTACATAATCGTTTTATTATTTTGCGAGTAGAATGCTTTCTCCACCCCATCCCCTATTTTTACAAATTATTCATTACATTTATAAATTATAAATTATAAATTAATTGCAAAGCGTAAGGTTAGCATGGACCCTTAAAACCTTTTGAAAATGTTTATTAGAGTATAAACTTTTTCTTAATAAACATAAAAAGAGTTACATTCCTTTTGGCACAAATGTGCATGCATTTTACATTTCTACAATATTATTGTTAAAATCCCATTCGAAATATACAGTTGCTAAAATAAAATAAAAATTACCTCAAAGATTTGTTTTCACTTTTTTGTGAACGTCAGTGATCTCCTTCTTAGACTTTTTAAAGGCAGGCTTAATGTATGAGGAAGGATGGGGAAGTAAGGAAACAAATTTTTATAAATTGTTCGTTGAGTCCTCTTGTAAAAGTTTACGGAAATCCACACCAAAGGTCCACATAGCATCTTTCTGATAACAAGAACAACGGCGGTAACAACATCACAATATCCACTTGATGCCTTTGAAACTTCAAAAGGGGCCTGGTCACAGAATGCTTGCCGTTTTACTTACAATTTTATATTTCTTTTTTTATTTACAAAAAATAACTTCAGTTAAATGAATTGAACTTTCAGATTCTTCAAATCTAAAAACAATGACATTCACGTCTTCCACTTACGAGATGATCAAAATGTTAGCTAATTATAAGCTATCTCTATATTTAAAAAAAAATCAAGATCAGAATAAAATTTGGCATACATCACAAATGAAGTAATGCAGATGTTCTATAAATGTCATATGTTAAGCAATGATTCGCATCATGTTTGTGACGTCACGATATATAAACATTATGGCATTAATATGTAGATCACTTGTAACTAAAAATGAATGATTTAGTCATACTCGATCAACGAATGGCTGTAAAGTTTATCATTTATCTCACGCTTTATTTTATAAGGTTAAATTAGGAGAAAGTTGTGAACTTCATACCAAAAAACTGATAAATTCTATGTTTCATGATCACATACGTCGATATTTTCTCTGTGATTATTTTTTAAATAATATACGTAAACAATCAATATTTCATTTAAATACTGTATTTCAATGTGCGTATTTTTAAATGTATGCATTTTGAAAGTAAAGATGTGCAAAACTTTGTATTTGACAGTTACATCGCCATTACGTTTTTACGAGCGTTGCTCGAAAAGTTTGCGGACAACTGCCATATCTTTTTATTTGACGTCAGATAATATCCAAATTTGGTAGAAATATTCAAATAAGAAATTCAAATGATTCGTATTAATTTCGTCAAAATATTAAGATTTCTTCAAAACTTATCCAGATTTTAAAAATGCAAAAATCGGGTCGCGGAGCAGGTCAAAATTTAGTAAGATACAGACAATACACTAGATAATGCCTGCAGTCATATTCTCTGTAAAATGGAACAAAAACGAAAAACAACCCAGAAATTCAAATTAAGAATTGTTACATCAATTCGTAAACCAAATTATGACTTCATATGTTGCTTTGTTGAAAAGAAATCAACTTCAGAAGATAGGTAGTCCTTATTGACAACGACAAAAACGATGACGTTGTAGAACGTCTCGGAGCAGCAGATAAAGATGCAATTTTGTGTTTTACTCAGGAAAAATCATGAATAAACTCTATAATTGTTGGTGAATCAAGAAAATATGTCACAAGCGAGTCGTGCATGTGTGTACAAATAGTAAAGGCAGTATTTGAGTGGCAGAGACTCTATATCGGATGAGTACAATCTGTTAAAAAAAACCGTTTAACTGTAAAAATCTGACCAAAAATTTTAAAAGTTGGAACGGCAAGGGAAGACAAAGGCGCTTCAGAGCTGCTTATCCTGTGAAAGAGAGTTAAGTAATAAAAGAAATTAAAACCTTAAAAAAGGGAAATTATACAACGAGAGCAATTCTTTAAAAAAATAAATTTCAAGTATAAGAAAAAGGATGTAATGAAAGGACATTGGATTATACTGTGTGAAATGTATAGGGATAGTATTTTTTAGAAATTTTTGACGCTGTTTTGCCGTTAAGTGTGCTCCGCGGTTACAAAACATGCTGATTTTAAAATGATGTAAATTGATTTCTATTAAATCGAATGGAATAAAACTTCAGAAATCAACAAAATATATTTACATTTTATATTGTGCTTAGTTTAAATTTCTAGTGAGTAATATGACGAAGATTGACATCGTCCACGAACTTTTCGAACAACCCTCGTAGAAAAGATATACATGTAATAATGCAATCGACTGGTTTTATACAAATTGTTTATTTACTAGATATATTTTTTCTCAAGATTGAATGGGGATAAATCAACAATAATAGAAAATTAAGAGGAATGACTATAAAAATTCTGATTTTGTAATTTGTTTTTATATCTGACTATTTACTAGTAATTATTGTTCTCTGTTCAAGGAAATGTAACAAAATAAGAAACAAAAAATGAGACAAAAACAATTGTTCTATGATATATTAATCGTTCGTAATAAAAATATAAATCCGGAAAACAATATGAACTTTTAATATGAAAAGCAGAAAGCTTGTCCCCCAGGAAGCAGTAAGTTGGGTGTAGATTCTTAGGAAGAGTACTGTAGAGGGGATTAATTTCACGGATTGTAAATTTCACGTTCTTCTCTTCTTTGACACAATCACGGTTTCTTGAATTCGCTGTATTGGTATATGATAAAAGTTTCCTCCTTTATCTATACCTATTGAAAACTTATTCACTGTTTCTTGAATTCACGGATCCATTAACACCGTGAATATAGCGAATATTAATACCGCGAGTTATTTTCCCCCTATACAGTATGCATTTCCTGTCAAACCGTCAATCATTCTGTAAACCCTGTATATTTTATATACATATGAATTTTTTTTAAATATAGTTTGTTTTGGGCGATGATTTTTTTTCCCTTTCATGATGACATATTTTCAAAATTCTTATTTTTCTTACAAATACATCATGCATCAAGTAAAACATAAATTAGAAGATTATCAAAATTTATTAAATAGAAAAATACAATAAAAAATAATTGCAATGAGAAATTGAAATGATATTACAATTTGAAGAGAAGTAAATACATGCATGTAAAAAAATAATACAGAATTTTTAAATATAACTTTTGAATAGTGAATGCTTTATGAATGGCATATGCTTTTACTTGTTTATTAATTTATAAAAGTACAGGTTAAACAGGTTAGAAAACTCTTTATACTTTTCAAAGTTCAAATGTTTTAAAAATACGTTTCAGGAATATAGGTTCATGTTACATGTACATTAATATGAAACCTACAGGACTGGTATACAAGCTACATAACACATATGAAGTAAAGCTACAACTGTAATAAAGTTTAATTTTAAATCGTTACTTCATAAGTCTCCAATGATTCGTTTACCAACTGCTTTAAATAAAACACATCACCTTAGCTTTAAGCATGAAGAGGCCGGGTTCTTTGGGTATAAGGACAGTTTTGTCCTTAAAAAAGTCTTTAATTGCGGACTGGACTTTTGAACATTCTGCAAATCCACCCACTAGAATGACTAAATCGACCTTCTCCTTATTGAAAACGTCCTTCAGATTTTGAAGTATCTGTTTAATGGGTTCATCGAAAAGACTCTCAAGCTCTTCAGCGTTTATAACCATTTCCTTGCTCATTCCTGGAGCATGGAGTTGTATCGTCTGAGTATCTGGCTTTCGTAGGGAGGATTGAAACTGATTTATTAAATACTGGGTAGTATCAGTATTCCCTGACTGTTCAAAATAGCTACTGTAATTCCTTCTTAGAAGATCTATCAATTTCCTGTTGACATTGTTACCTCCCCCGGGGCCCGTATACGGAAAAACAACTTGGTCCAATTTTTTCCCCAAATTTCCTCTTGAATGTACAGTGATATCCGTTGTTTCTCCTTAAAGAAATTAAATGTCAATTCAATAATTATCTGAATTACAATTACATGTACTATTAAAACACAAAAAACCCTCAATATACTAATAACAATATATAACTAATATTACTAATATCTACTAGTAGGATCATATCTAATATGTTCTTCGTGGAATAGATGGTATTTTGCTTTAGTAATCGAGTAATTCTGAAAACTTAAAGGCATGCATATAGAAAGAGATTTTTCCTGGACTTAGCAAATGATTTTGTCCAAAGAATATTTTTTTTTAAATCACTATTTATAAACACTTACCGCCGATGTCAACTATCATATATTTATCTCCCTTGGTCAAATTGTGAAAAGCCGTGTTCAGTGTGGCATCAGTATGCTTAGCATGTTGCATCTGACAGGAGAGTGAAACGGCATGAGATTCCAGTATGGTAAAAACTTGATCTTTTTCCAAAGATAGCTGCAATTCAAGGTAGGGCTGATAATACATTAACAATATTTTACTCTAAATGGACAAACACAAATCGATATACTACTGATTTATGGAAGTTGGAATGCATCTTTTCATAATGCATATGGATGAAGGATGGAGATAACGAACAGTATTCAATATCAAAGTCCGTACAACAATACAAAATAGGAGCAAAGCAAACACAGACCCTCCAAAACATCAGAGGTGGGATCAGGTGCCATGGAGGAGTGAGCATCCCCTGCCGACCGGTCACACCCGCTGTGTGCTGCTTGTCATAATCGGAAAATAACAGAAATATCCGTCGTCAAATCAGTGCATTAATAATGGACTAACTATCAGTATGAAAACGTCAGTCAGTATTTGACTCAATGATAAATTGTATTTGCTGACAAGGTCATTGTATTGACCATAGAACTTACGAAATGATAAATGATTATAGAGTCAACTGAGATATGTAAAATCCGTATTATGTAGGTGATGAAGGTATATTGCTGCATAAGTAAGGTAAATTGACGATTGAAAAGTTAAAGTCATCACGTTTATATCATAGAGCATAGTTGTTAGATTACCGTTAACGTCTATTTCAAGTAAAACATCCAAGTATGAAACAGATCTGTCAGACTCTGTGGTATTTTTTACATGTATCTAAGGCTCACCAGGATATATCGTATAGACATAGGAATGGAAATTACCATTGTTAACTGACAATACGTCGTCGTTACATCTAAATTTCGAGTTGAAAGCCACAGCAAGTGTTTTCTTCTTTTCACGCATAAGATTTTGCACATGGGTATCAACTCGAATAAATTTGTAGAAAATTAAATAATATTTATTTTTTATTATTTTTTGAATGTCCGGGTAGAATTTGGCTCTTTTCGTTTTTATCAATGAAAGGGGAAAGAGTCATTTAAAATAAATGTTCTCAGAAAATGCTTGAGTAGATGTATGACTTATTATTTACTTCACTGAGAGCATCCTGGAAAAATCCATCTGCTAGAGACCAAAATGTTGGCAAGGTAAAGACAAACTTAAAGTTACTCATCAGAACGTGTGCGAATTCTTCCCGAATATGTCTTATTGCTCGTTCTATCATATAAGAGGCACATCGGCTTAGGATGATTTTGGCACTGACATTTCTTCCTTTCGCGTCAGGTATTTGAATGCTCTTATCCATACTCTGTAAAAATGGACAAAGAAGAGATACATATAAGTGTCCGTCAGAAAATTCTTGGTTTGTTACCGGCTAAGGAGACGCAGTCACAGAGATAAAGAGAAAATGGTCCGCTTTTCGTTGACTTGTGTAGATATTTATGTTCATATTTAGTAAAAATTTAATTTCGTTAAAATGACAAATGTGTTCTTTGGTTAATAATGTACATAGAAAATATGTTAAAATTTGCAAATTTACAAAATGTACTGCAAAAGTATTTTACGCGGTCTTAGGAACCAGTCCACAAACAATTTTGAAAATCTAGCAAAGCTGTACATATCTTTCTCAGCTTTGTGCATATATACGAGGAGGTACTAATATCAAAAATAAAATTCATGGACCAGGGCCATAAAATTAAAACCGCTTTAGATACATCAATTACTTTTATTATGAGCAATTGACATCCAAAGAATCTCGTTAATTCAGGTTTGTTTTTGGACACTGTTGTTCCATAAAATATGGAATTTTTACAGATTCTGCATTACATTTTGCCATTGTGTACAGCCGAATAGAATTTTTGGATTTCCACCGCGAAACAGGGACACTACTATTTGTTCTATAATATTGAAGGGTGCCCATCTCTTATCCGCACCTCCTAGACCATTGAATAAAATTTGATGATAATTTTACATAGTGCCGTTGTACCTGTATACCTTTTCAAACTTTTTTATCGATTAATTATTTCTAGTCTCCCAGAGTGAAATCTGTACTTTGCCATTCTACTCATATGGGAGTCAAAAGGTATCATTTTTTAGCTCATAGCTCAAATAATATCTTTTTTTACCTCTGCGTTTGTTTCATATATCAAACTCATGAAGTTTTCGAAGTAAAAGACGTCTTCGGCTTCCTTTTGTCCTCGAAGGTGTATGTACTCCTCTCTTGCTTTATGTCCAAATGAATGAATTTGCAGGTCTTTATCTAGCAGAAGAACAGTTGGGATTTTTTCAAGATAGCCATGTTTGTTTTTGGTCAAACTAGCAGTGGTCTTTGTTGAAGTAATTTCCGATAATGCATAGCTTGAATATGTATTTCCAAGATCAATTGCCACAGCAAAAACGTCACTCTCTGGTAATGGTATTAAATCGATATCTGTATTTAAAAAAAAACAATTGTTTAATTGCAAATAAAAAAGATCAGTTCCTATATTAAACATTTCATATGCTAGAATATTACATCATAATTTCATAATTTCAAGTCCAACATATATTTCAACCTTAATCTGTTTTAACATAACTTTATTTTTCAAAGCCATAATATTATCTTATTTAAACATTTATCATTCTAATCAATCATCATTCATTATAAAATTGCTAATGATTGATGATGGAAATACCTTTTGTGCTTTTTTTTTCTTGAACATTTCCATATACTACAAAAAAATCATCAGGTTCCAAACCCAAGTCTAAATTTTGCATAAAGGGTTGAAAAAGAAGAATGTCTGTCAGCTTCTCTTTCATGTCGCCTTCTTTAACATCTTTTTCAAATTTCAGAAAACTTCCCCTGTTAGGAAACTCTAATTCGATGTTAATGGAACCCCGACTGCATATGCCTTTTGTTATATTATATGTTGTAAATAAATTATAAACAATATCAAAATATTTTTTGAGCACGTCTTCGTGTTTAGATGAGTCAGTCTTGTTTTCCATTTATCTATCATTTTATCAGTCTTTACTACAAGCTCTTGAATTTTCGGATAAGTGGATGGTTCAACATGGGCAACATGGGCAACCTTTTCTAACATCGACAAGGAATCCCTGATCTTTTCCTGATTTGAAAAGTCTCTAATTCCCTCCAAAATGAATTCAATGTTTTACAAAGAATATCTGGAAGGCAGGTGCTTGATTCTTCCTTCGTTTCGTCCTTTAAATCTAGATCAACTTTCAAAACCGAGTTGACTGTGGTTGCTGAAATCAAGCAAAACAAGATTCTAAATGTTTTGGGTTTTTTTACGAAGTGAATACGCTTACAGTAATAAAAAATGAAAATACAGTACATACAGTTATTTAAAAAGACGGGGGGGGGGGGGGGTAAAAATAAAATGAAAAAAAATAATATCTGGAAAATTTTAAAAGAAAACATTTTCATAAAATCATAAGGATTCATTCGAGTTCAAATAGTGTAGATTCAAATAATTTCCAATTGTGAATTTATACATTTACTTCGAAAGACGATACTTACTTTTCACATGCAATGGAATTTGTTTGCTCCTTCCTTTTCCGACTGGGTTGCAAACGATTAAGTGATATTTGGCAGTGTCTGCTGGCTCGATCGCGAGATCTTGAACCACCAGTGTTGGCCTTGACAGATCCTCGGAACTCCCTTTGTACTTAGGTATAGAAATGTTTATATTTTCCGCTTTGTTATTGACCAATTTTTGCCATTTTACGTACAGTGGGTCAGGAATACTGCATATTTCAGCAAGACATGAGAATTTTTGAGCAACTTTTACTTCCGTTATGTGAGCAACAGGTAAGCCTGAAATCAAATTTGTCATCAAAATATTAAGGTAAATTTTCTTGCAATGATTGCATTTAGTAAATAAAATATAGTGTTTCTTTTTAAATAAATACTTATATTACCTCCTTCAATATCAAGTTTTATTTCGTTGCTGATGGCTGTGCCTGTAGAATTCTCAACATAAAGTATGTATATTCCATAGTCACTAAAATCTATGTTGTTGATCAATAAAGTAGGTTTCTGCGGATGATCTTTGCTCCCCTTGTACTTCTCAGATTTATTTATACCTAATTCTATGGATTTTGAAGTTCTAATTTTAAACCACTGTGGAGTTTTTGGCTTTGGATATGATTTCACCTTTCCTTGCAAAGTAATGGACCCTCCAAATGAAATCTTTCTACATGCCTTGTTACAACGCACTTTGAAAAATTACGCACTTTGAAAAATTTTTTCAAAGTGCGTTAATTTTTGGGACCAGGTTAACGCACTTTGAAAAATTTTTTCAAAGTGCGTTGAATTTGGGACCAAATCAACGCACTTTGAAAAATTTTTTCAAAGTGCGTTAAAACTGTACATCATAATTTTACACCATGTAAACATTTAACGCACTTTGAAAAAATTTTCATGAAACAAAAGGAATTAGACTTATATTTTAGAAATAGACAACAGTATTATCCCCTTGCAACGTATGATGGGATATAGTGATGCGATTATGTGTGTTATTACTTTATGTGTATGTTAGTTTTTTCTGTGTGGAATTGACGTAATTTGTATCGGGATCTTTTTGGGAAGGAATGCTCCGCTTTGCGGTGCCCTTACTTTGATGTGTTTTTTTCTTAAAACTGATGGATTGAAGAAAACCAAGAAACGGAAAACGAAGAAAAGACTGGCTGAATTAAGGTCTATCAGCTCAACTCTTTATCATTCCCACCCAGATATATCTATTTCTATAACTCGTAACCTTAAGTGTCAATGATATTTGAAAAAAAAGAGCATTCTAAATAACGTAATTTGTATCGAGATCTTTTTGGGAAGGAATGCTCCGCTTTGCGGTGCCCTTACTTTGATGTGTTTTTTTCTAAAAACTGATGGATTGAAGAAAACCAAGAAACGGAAAACTAAGAAAAGACTGGCTGAATTAAGGTCTATCAGCTCAACTCTTTATCATTCCCACCCAGATATATCTATTTCTATAACTCGTAACCTTAAGTGTCAATGATATTTGAAAAAAAAGAGCATTCTTAATACAGTATAAGAACTGTACAAGGAAGTCTGCAGTAAATCGAAATTTTGTTCTTTTAAATCTCAAAGTCTATTTATGTTCATTTTCAGGAAAATCAGAATATTAATAACTAGCTGTAAATTCCTTATTTTTCGCGAGTGTTTTTTATCGCGAACTGGCTCTCAAACGTCAAATCGCTAGAATTATAATTCGCGAATGAACGGTTTATTAACAGATTTTACATAGATTTAAGCACCAGAAAAATAAAAGCGAGAAATATTTTTTTCTTCTCGCGAAATTACGCAGAAATTAATTCCTCGCTTATATTAAGGAATCTACAGTACCTGTCTGCTTTTCGATGTTAATTTGATACCATATCTGATAATCTCTCTGTTAAACTCCAGGTGTTTAAAAACACAAGTTTTGCCAAAATTATAGAGTTATTTCTCTTTGGTATTCCAAATAAGTAAGGTTTTATGAAAATTCATACAAATATCTATAAATTTTTTTAGAATCATTCCAATATGTTAACATTTGAGAATTGACTAAGAGATAGGCGGAAGAACAATACTATCGTTCGTAGTTCTTTACGACATTGAATGTTGACCTTTTGACCCCAAATTCAAAAGGGGTCTTCCTAAGGCCACAGGGATTCTGTTATGTTAAATTTCATTGCAAATGTTCAAAGGGTTGGCGAGATATCGTGTGGAAACGAAAGCGTTACAGAAAGACGGATGGACGGACAGCTAGACGGACGGACTGACAGATAGACCCAAATTAATATCTCCCACTTTTCAAGCTGGGGACAAAAAGTATCAAATCAGGTTCAAATGATAATTTATCATACCTAAGATTTGTAGGAATATTCATTCAATATTGACTAAGCCATGCAGAATTTTTTTTTCAAAGTGCGTTAATATTGTCGATATTAACGCACTTTGAAAAAAAAAATATTTTTTCAAAGTGCGTTAACCTGGTCCCAAAATTTAACGCACTTTGAAAAAATTTTTCAAAGTGCGTAATTTTTTCAAAGTGCGTTGCCACAATGCCTCTCCCAAAATTTCACATTTTGGCTCTCCTTAGGAAATAATTAATCAAAGATTTATGATTTCAAGCAAATGTAAAGAACATTTCATAACTGATTTTTATATCTGCAATAATTTACATGTGTATCTGAGAAAAAAATTAGCAGGGTAGTTATTTTGTCTAATAGCTTTATAGAAAACGGTTCGCTTAACATATTTCTTCCGCAGAAATGGATACACAGCTGCAGACAGATAGGCTTCTAGACATGATACTTTCACTATTAACTTTTTACAGCTGCGTATCAAGAACGGTGGAGGACTACATAACATACTTATATACCTTTCTTTAATCTTTAGATATACTGCATTGCTTCTTGCCATCCCCGATTCATTTTTCACTATCAGTTTATAATGTCCAATGTCATCTGTGTCCATATTATTAATGACGTTAATGACGACTTTTGCATTTTTTTCAATTTCAATGCTTCCACGATATTTTGGGGTAGAAATCTCAATATTCCTGCCTTCTTTCTGCCAAACAGCTTTTAATATTTCGTTTGCAGACTTAATAGTGCTGGTAATTTCAGCAGTTTTAAGGTATCTCATGAATTTTGGTTCTCGGATTTCAATGATTGGGAGTGCTGAAATATGTTTAGAACATGATAGAACATATCATGGAAAATAAGATTCTGAAATTATTGCTTTTTACTTAATTAATATTTGATTGCTTATTTATCGCTGAAACTGTTTGTTCATTCTCTGCCTTATTATAGTTGATGTATATTCTTTCTTACTGCTACGGTTGTTGCTTGTTTTTTTCTGTTAGCTTTTTCTCATACTCACTTTTTTCTCTAATTGTGATTTCAATTCCCTTTCTATATTCTTTTCCATTGATTTAAGACTCTTTTCCAGTGTAGTTTGGTCTAGTTCTGAGAAATGAATATCATCGATTTGACGTGCTTGGACAAATGTGCTCAATCTTCGAATTGCCTTAAATAAAAAAAAAACATGTAAAACAAAACAAAGGATATTCCTTTTGTTTTAACACATTTGTTGTAATTAAAAAGTAAAGAGAATATATCATGACATACTCAAATCCATATATGTCATGTCAGCCCTAGTGGCCCATATTAGATGGGCGCCATCAACTACCACATCTTCTTGAAAAGGACATAAAGAATGACAATAAGAGGATTTTTAACTGGAGTCACACACTATGCTTATAACAGTATTTTATACATCGGAAAAATTATTGAGGCACCCCCTACCCTCACAACTCCTACATCGATTAATATTGGGACTAATACATTTATTGACTGGGTTCGAGGGTAACATGCGTTTTGTTGGACCCAAGAACCAAACTGTCTGCCTGAGGCCGTTAGGCCGAAGGCTGACAGTTTGGTTCAAGGGTCGACAAAACGCATTTTGAACGAGAACTCTGACAATAAATGTTTTGTTATACCTTTCATTTTATTTTGTAGTTTTTGATATACATGTATTTTGTACTATATTCCGTAATGTAACATTAGGTCTGTCACTGTTTTACACCAACGAATGAAAATGAGATTAAGCTCCGCCCATTCTGTGACGTAAGCGGTCCAACATCTCTCCGAGCGGTCCAACATCGATTTTTTTATGCCCGCTCAGCAAAACATTAAAAATGTTAGACTTTTTTCGTATAGATTTGTATAGGAACAAATTTTTAAAGGTATAACAATTGATTGTACTAACATAATTTGAAATTCATTAAATACATCTACCGACAACAAAATCAAGGAATATAATGAGAAATGATTTATTTAATTGTGATAGATAGGCAAATCAACATGTCAGCGCAGGTTGATTACCAATAATCGTTTGACATAATATTCACTGTCATTTTTTGGTTAAATCAATATAAGCTGCAAAGATTTCAGAATTTTTCGTTGCAAAATTATGAATGACTATTTTAATGACTGAAAAAATCACGTTAATAAACTTCCGTTGTTCATATTTGGGCCGAAAAAAAAACTTTTTATAAGCTTCGATTGAATAATTGAATAAATTACACCATTGTCGTCTTGTACAATTATGATTTTTGATATGGAACTGTTTATTATACTTCTGTTCAAATGATTACTATATAAAGTTCTGAAGTTAAAATAACTTCTATAGTCCACGCATAGCAAAGCTATACCCCAGGGTATAGTTTTTGCTATCCACCCTTAGAAAATTTTCATGTAATTTCGCCGCCAATTTTGATTTCCAGCGATTAATCTATAGACTGGTGATGTCATAATGACTAAAGTAGCATTGTGGCGTCATCAGGATTTCAGATTATTCTTGCAGTATTATCTTACTCCAGAAAAATATCAATACTGGTTGAGGGTGCATTTTAAAACCAAACATTGTGTACAACCATAATTTAAATAACGTTTACTGTTGAAATAATTATTTTGTAACAGGTATTGAATGCATTTCAAATTTAACCCAGATTCAACCACTACTGAAATAATGTTTACTATTGAAACAATGATTTCAATAGTGATTTCAAAGGTGTTAAAAATATTGTTGCAACCAATGACAATATTCAAGTTGTTTCAATAGTAGCTGCACTTCCTGCAACAACTATTGGAATAACAACCACTAAAGAAATAATTATTACAATAGCGATTGCAACAGACCGCTCTCAACGTCCCGCAGTTGGATTTGAACGTAAGGATTGAACCTTACCCCACCTCTGTCGATTTTTCCGTGAAATCCTGGCTTACGATTGGTTGAAGTCTGTCAGGTGAAGGCGGTGGATTACCTATACCCGGTCAGTTGTAAATCTATACCCGGTTGATGAAACGTGCAATGACGAACATGCATTGAAACAATAATGTTAATCTTTTTAATCCTATATTAGATGCTTATTTGTACAAAAATGAATATATGTATTATGTAAGCAACAAGCAATCCGTGTATTGCAATGATAATTATTATACCATTCCCCTTTCGGCAAGTGTAATCCTGTTCCCATTATAATTTTTAAGAAAAAAAAACGTAATTCCGTCAAAATCATTGAAAAGGAACGTAATGTAAATTTTATCTGTAACTTATCAAGATACTTTCACATACCAGAAATCAGCTCAATATTTGCGAGCGTTCAGAAAAAAAAAGTGAAAAAAACCCTTAAAAATTAAAATGGCCCTAAAAATAAATGAAACAGAACGAAATTAAATTTAAATCTGAAACTCGTCAATGTACAATTACACACAAAACATCAGCTCATCCAATGAATGGGTGTTAAAAAAAAGCAGAAAAAGTGAGGTAAACAGACAGACAGCTAGAAAAAATAGAGGAAACTTATTGCGCCCTCCTCCGCTTTTACTGGTAGGAGCCAACAAAATCCAGCAAAATAAAAATGTGTTTCTTGCTTAACTGAATTATTCATTACCATACTAACGACAAAGAAAGCATTTTATTGTTTAAATATCATAAATAATATCTTCAGTGTACTTACTTGAGAAAGCTCCCTCCATTTCTCTTCAAATGCAGTTGATGATATTGACTCTGTATCCCTTTGCAGCATTGTAAATTCATAATGTATCCGAATTCTTTCTACATCATCTGAGGGCAAGGTGTCGTCAGGGTGGGGAGTATTACCCCATCCTTTGGAGGGGCTTTGAATCTCAGGAATGTTCTTAACTATTATATACAGCACAGAAATATCAATGGTTTCAGAACTTTGTACAACTAAAATTCATAAAAAAAAGTATACAAAATCTACAAAACAGATCACACAT
>NW_026933283.1:0-5588 GCF_032062105.1 Saccostrea cuccullata | reverse complement strand
GTTTCTTGAGAAGAAGATTTTTTAATGACCCCACCCTATTTTTGTCTTTTCTTGATTATCTCCCCTTGGAAGGGATCTTGGCCCTTGATTTTAACAATTTTAATTCCCCTTTACCCAAGGATGCTTTGTACCAAGTTTGGTTAAAATTGGCCCAGTTGTTCTTGAGAAGAAGTTGAAAATGTGAAAAGTTTACAGACGGACGACGGACGCCAGATGATCAGAAAAGCTCACTTGAGCTGAGCTAAATATACAGAATAATTTGCAAGTAGATGTACAGTGTATTTACCACTTTTATACAAAAAATACATTCTCTCTGTTCATAAGCAATATAGAAATAACACAAACACAACACAGCATTAATTCAAACAAAGCTTTATTCAAATTATTAAAAAAAAAAATATAAGCCTACTTAGTATCAGGCCTTTATTCATTACAGTGGAGCCTCATTTATCTGGACGCTTTGGTTCCTTGTCAATTTGTCCGGATATGTGAAACATCTGGATATCTGAATTACCAATTAAACAAGACAACTTAACATTAAAGAATTTCTGTTCCACTGAAAAGTCGTCTAGATACTGAAGCATCCGGATATCTGAAGGTCCACTGTACATGTATACACTGAATCAGTCTAGTACAATTACTAAATTTAGCTACGTAGCTTGAATTACTTTCAAAGAACCATTAATTACCTACTATATCTAACCATCTCCTAAATTATGCTGAAATTTGATTCTTTCAGAATATGAAGAAAGTCAGTTTGATGCATTGGTATTACTCAATTTTGAACTGATCTGAAACAATATTCATAAAAAAATCAATCTTGAAGATACAACCTGTCCTTTTCAGTGAAATTATTGCAAGTTCTTAAGCTTTTGTGACTTTATACTGTAAAACGCTTAATATGTGACCAAACAGTTGCTTCTGGATTAAAATATCTATGAAAACAGTTCTGAATAACAAAAAAAAATTTCATGATTGGTAATACTCTGTAATTCAGCACATTGTGAACTATGAAGTAACAATCGCAATACTTGTCTATGCATTACCTCATACAAAGTCAATGTACATGTGTATACATTAAGAAATACTAAGGATGGGTATCACCTAAAATAAATTTTATCGTGATTGATTATGATTTTTTTTCCACAATATCATGATATTTTTTAAGCAAATTTTACAAAGTCATTACTTTTCTAAATGTATAATATGCTAGAAAAACAAAAATTTAAATTTCTTGAAACTTATATGTATATAGAAAATCAGTTATGTTTGGATGGTAAGATGCCCTTCTTTTCACTTTTTAAAACATTTTTTATACTTTCTATAATTGTAATTTGAAAGATTGAACAAATATATAAATAATTTTTGGACTTTATAATATGTACCTATAAAAACCAATCTGTAGGTCTCTATATTGCATAACAAAAAGTTGTGATATACCTGCAGTATACCATAACCAATAAAATTGCACATCCCCTTGAAATACATCTTGAATTTACTTAAAAGATTAGGCCTTTGTTCTTTCTTTTTTTAAAATTCCTAATTATTAACAGTCATATATAGGCTACCTATATATACTTTTGCCGGTGTTTCATTTTTAATAAAAGCACATTGGTGAAAGTTGCATTGGGCTACAATAGATAAAACAAGCTACGTAGCTAAATGTACTGGAACAGTTTATACATTCTGGAGCCCCAAGGCCATAAATTGAAAATAAACTTAGGTATCAAGTCGAAATTTTGTTTTTTTTTTACATCTTTAGTTTCATTGTAATGCTAGGTCTAATACTTTTTATTTAATAAGTTATCCATTTTAAGGTAATGCTCAAATACAAACATGTGATGAATATTTTGTTTCAATAATGAAAATTATTCTAAAAGTTAAATTCACTTCAAATTTCGACTTGTTTCAACTTAGTGTCTGTTTATATACTTTGCGGCCTATTGGCATGTTGCCAATATTTCCTGTGAGAAATTGTGCTTTAGGTAAAAATATCAATTCGAATACTTACACTTTCAAATAATATTTATACAAAACAATCTATCTTGAATAAACTTCAAAGATCTTGACTTCACCAACAAACGTTGTATAAAAAGACTGGAATATACTGTGCTTCTGCAACAGGCTGAACAGCGTCTACGTTCTTCACTGGAGTAAACAATGATGACGTCCGCTTTGAGAGGCAGACGGTAAATCTAGTTCAACCGAAATTAAACTGATATTTTATATTTTATATACTCAAAGGGTTCACATTTCAGACGTGTTTAATGACTTTTAGAATTTATATTAATATACATGATAAATATATAATATTGTGAAATGCATGAAAAACACGATCAAAAATTTCTGAAACTTGTTGTTGAATTCATAGGACTAAATTTACCGTGAGTCGTTTGACATGAATGAACAACTCGTACGAAATATATTCCGATCAAACATTTCGTATAAAGGCTATTATACATTCGAATAGTATATATTAATTTCATTTACATTTTCACATAAATCTGCGTTTTCGAGGAGGATGCATGTTTTTTACGGGGGTGGGGCGATTAGGAAGATCATGTTTGTTTGGTTTAAGTATTATAGTTTAGAATGAAATTGGTACATGCAGATGGACAATGTCAAAAATCATCACACTTATATTTAAAAAAAAAAAAGACAAACAAACAATTCCATTAGATAATGAACCACTTTACTGTCTCAGAAATTTGGAAGGAGGGGGCGACAACCAGGCTTTCAATGTTTCAATAGTAAAAGTAATGTTAGGAAAAAAGGAGGATGGAGCCCCCCCCCAACCTGTTGCTACGTGCCTGGTTTATTATTTCATTTAAAAACTCTCCTCTATAGAAATGAATCCTTTTAAAACAGACATTCTAGCAAAAAAAAAAAAATGCAATTCATCCTCATTCGAACTTGAGCTGAAGTAACGACAGACTCTCTCATTCTTGGGGAGAATTTGATTTTTAACACATTTATTAAGTTTCCTTTCATATCTACCCGTTTTATACCCTAAAGCCATGATTAATAATTCATAATTTGGTTAAATGCATACTTTTCATAACTCTGCAAATTCTAAAGGAGGAGGGGGTCCAGATATCACCCCCCCCCCCTCTCTCGATCCACTCATACATATTGAAACAACATAAGCGCACATATTTCCAATCTTGCCAGTAAAAGTGACTGGGCAATTTTTTTCCGCTTTTCTTTTTAAACTATTTGCCTAATTCGAACAAACTACATCTACTTCTTCTTTCTATACAATTTATTCACATCTATTTATCTCTCTTTGCATACATGTACTACATCGCAAGAACTTAAGAATATCCATTACTGCTGGGATTTTTCAAAAGTGTTTACTAAATACATGTACATTGTACATCCAAATAATTAAGCCTTTTTGTATAGCTTTCACTAAAGTGGATTTGTTTGAATTTAATAACATTTAAAAGACTCGATCTTCTGTAATTCATAGCACCTAAGAAAAAAAGTTCTCTTGAATTTAATGCCCTAAAATGCCATTAATAAACTTCATATATGTGACGCAGATGGTATATCAAATACAAATCACAAAGTAAGAGAAGATCGGATGAGGGGGGTGAAATCGCCGTATCTATGCATTATATAACTATACATCCATACTGTATTATATGTATAAAGGAACGTCAATCGGACGGAAGACCTCTCGTTGCTCGCAACGTATACGCCCGCTGTGCTATTTACTATTTTTAAATACCAAATATATTTATGTTTTGTTACAGAGATATATGACTTTTATAGGCCCTATAGATACGTATAACCAGACACAAGCAATTTTGAAAGCACGATTTTGAGTGTGTATTGCTTTTACAAATTTCTTATGTCGTTGAGAATGCCTGTTGAGAAAATATTACTCCTGGTTATTTTCTTAAAGCTATATTGATTTTAATTAATATATCTATTTATATAAAGTAATTTGCTGACAACAGACAAATAAACAAAAAATGAGGAAAAAATATATCATTAAACGCATAGCTATTAATCTTAACTTATAAGTTAATATTTAAAGTCAAGAGATCATTACTCTTACTTGAAAAGACCTTTCCTCTGTAAGATTTGGACTATTATTTTTATAGATGATGTAATTAATGTTTTAAGGTGAATAAAATATAATGAACAAGTTAAATTGATGCAAAGCATCAAATCGGCCGCAAACAAAATTTAGCAGTAAAAGAAATTCTTTCACATGCAAGGAAAGCACGTCAAGATATTCAAAGGATAAATGGTTGAATTTTTTTTTTCAGACTATCTTTAAAGCAAAGTAATTTTTTTTTTTTTTAGAAAATTAATTAATAGACATTTTACCGCATTTGCTCATAAATAGATTCATCGACGTAAAAAAATAAGACAATGATGAAATGATAAGTAAATGATGATGTAGGTATCACAAGATAAACCACGAGCTGATACCCTAGATCTTTGTCACGTGATAATGCCCATGGCTAATGCAGAGTAGACTCTGCTGCAAGCTGCGGTGCAAAATGTAGGGAAAATATCTTTGCAGCTTTAGAGCATATTCAAAACAATATTGTTACTGAGTTGAATATTCACCATGCACTTTTATCACGTCAACATTTTCCGGAAAATCATGACGATTTCCTTTCACATCTTACACACTCCCAGACCGGGGAGTATCTATTGTACACTCTTTTTATATAACCATAAATTATCAATTATGTGACGAGAAATTATAATGAAATTGAAATATAATAACAACAATTAATGTTAATTTGAAAGGAAGTTTTTAAAAAAATATTGCGGCCGATAATAATTGATTTTATTTTCGTTTCTTAATTTGCTGATACCGGTAAGTAAATGTAAAGAAAAACAAAATGATAACAAGTTAAATTGATGCAAAGCATCAAATCGGCCGCAAACAAAATTTAGCAGCAAAAGAAATTCTTTCACATGCAAGGAAAGCACGTCAACATATTCAAAGGAGAAATGTTTGAATATTTTTTTTTCAGTTTATCTTCAAAGCAAAGTAATTTTTTTTTTTAGAAAATTAATTAATAGACATTTTACCGCATTTGCTCATAAATAGATTCATCGACGTAAAAAAATAAGACAATTGTGAATGATGAGAATTTATTGAAAATGATGATGTAGGTATCTCACGATAAACCAAGTGCTGATACCCTGGATCACATGATGATGCCCATGGCTTATGCAGAGTATGCTCTGCTGCAAAATGTAGGGAAAATATCTCTGCAGCTTTAGAGCATATTCAAAACAATATTTTTACTGAGTTGAAAACTCACTTTTATCACGCCAACATTTTCCGGAAAATCATGACGATTTACTTTCATATCTTACACACTCCCAGACCAGGGAGTATCTTTTGTACACTTTTTATATAACCATGAATTATCAATTATCTGACGAGAAATGATAATGAAATTGAAATATAATAACAACAATTAATGTTAATTTTAAAGAAAGTTTTTAAAAAATATTTTACTCATGATTTTTACTTTTCATCAATCAAGAATTATTTAACTTAACTAATGAAAAATAACGTCTCATTTCCCCATGTGCACTTTCTAACACAA
>NW_026933282.1:0-5750 GCF_032062105.1 Saccostrea cuccullata | reverse complement strand
TTGACACTTATGTTCTTTCACCGCGCGTCGAGGCACGTGAAAACTTTGGCACTTGTAACTTCGCGCATGTCTGTTACTAGACTCATCACAGCGTTGTTTGTGCTAATAAAAATAAATATAATAAATAAATAGTTTATGGAACACATTTTGATGAATGAAGGTATTTTTTAGTCACGTGACTACGACTTGTGATGAGGTAGGCAGTAACACGCTGTGACGTCATCGTCTACCTTTGGACATTCCGCCGTTTCCTATACGGATATGGCTCATTTGTACCTGGACAAAACCCTTTCCTCATATCAAACTGTCCATTTTGGCATGTTGGTTGCATACATCTTTTTTCTTTAACACAACTAAAAAAAATTTAAAAAGTAATGTTTTATATCGAGGATTTCAAAGTCGTGTTAAGTAACTTTCAATGTTAGATATTTCAGTTATTATCACCGTTTGACAAATACCATTTGGCACATTTCACGAGTCAAAAAATACAAGTCATGCATATTGAACTCAACTACTTTTAATACAACATTCTTCAGAAAAAATATATAAACCCAAAAAAAAAAAATCCTTCCGAAGTGTGTTGTGGTTAACCAATGCATTCTACCAAAAATTCCGGCCTTCTTTTCATAATATAACAAAATTTTCTCTCATTTTTATAAAAAAAAATACTTGTAAAAGAAATAATTACTTGAAACTTTCAGTGCTTAAGGGTTCGATTCCCCATTTGATCTCGAGACACGGCAGTTGTCTTGTCGACATTCACACGTGATGTGTCCCCATCTAACCTTTGGGAAATGGATGTACATTTTTATCACATCTACAAAAAGAGTTCATGTCATCTTTAATGTAAAACGTTCAGATATGTCACCTAGTCATATTGTTTTATAAAGAATTTGTTCTTTGAGAGGAGTATTTTTTTCAGTTTCCTTACCCTGGTTGTGGATTAATCAGTTGACAATGACACGATTTTGGTTAATGAGAAACGTTGCTCTACTTCATTTGGTACGATTGATCATCAGGGGCATGTCTACCACCTGTCCAAAAAATTAACTCGTTAATTATAAGAGCAATTTCTGCTTAAGTAAAGATTACTCAGCAATAAAATTAACTAAATCAAATACCAATTTGTCATTTCTCATCAAAAATATAGTTTAACCAGTACACAACATTCTATCTTCTACAACAAAATTACTCCTCGTGCTATAATGAAGCACTAATGTTGAATAAATAGCACATATCATTACTTACGAGTAAAAAAATTATATGTTCACCCATTTTTGACAAAAGATTAATATTGTGTACCTTTCTGATGGTCAAGCAAAAAAAAAGACCTTATATAATGCAATATGAGCGTAAACAAAATTAATAAAACGAAACAAGAATTTTACTTATGCTAGTATTTATTAAAAAGTAAAATATGGACACATATTGGTGTCAGAACATAAAGCGTGAAAAAAGTATAAACGTAAATAAACAGATATTTTATCAAGACAGATCAAGAGGACCCTAACCTCCTTCAGCAAAATAAATTAATAAATTAAATAAAGAAAAAAAAGTTTCAGTGTATTTACAGAAAGAATGCCAGATAGCATTGGGTTTAACAAAATATTTAACATATTTGTAAACAAGGCCGTGGTATCGATCATTGAATTTTTTAAATAGTGATTTAAATGTGAACGTTGATATCCTTTATCACCAATTTGATTGTCAGTAGATATTAAGGTCAGAAAAATTTATACTTAGAGCATGCTAAACCTTATAGGGGTTAAAATTCAAATGACTTCACGCATATACTTCTAGTCCGTCAGCCCAAAAATTTTAATTTTAAAATATACCGTATAAGAAATTTTTAGCGAGGATTTAATTTTGGCATTATTAGCGAGGGTGCTAAGATCGCTAAAATTGAATATCGCTAATTTTAATTGCATTTTATTTGTAATAGCTTCTTTAGTGAGCATTTTATAATCGCTAAAATTACTTATCGCTAAAAATAAAATACCGATTTTTATGGAGAAATCGCTAAATTTGCGTCTCGCTAAAATTTCCACTTATACGGTACTGTATCAAACAAAAAATAAGTTCTTCATAAATCAATATAATTGCATAATAATTGGATAACAATTAACCGAACGCTAAGTATGTTTTTAGTTGAAAAATAACAATTACGAAATTGTATATGTTGATCTTCTCTTTTGAAGCTCATAAAATATTATATAATTATTTCTATATTATTTTGCATTTTGTCCGTTATTTAGCAGTCCTATTTTTGCATTCATGCGAAGCAGAATTTGTTCAAAATCTTATACGTAAAAAGAAGAAAACACTGTGGCCTTCAACTCGACATATAAATACATGTACATTGTATTTTGACCACATATTGTCCATTAACAATGTTTTTGTCGATGCGATATATCCCTGTGAGCTTGAAGAAATAGATTTCACAGAGTCTGACATATCTGTTTCATATTTTAATAAAAAACTTACTGGTAATCTAACAACAAAGCTTTATGATGACTTTAAGTTTTCAATCGTCAACCTCTTCTTACTTATGCAGCAATAAACTTTTATCACCTACTTCTGGGGTTTATATCTCAAGTTGCTTCCATACACAAGAGTATGCTGTACGTATGAACAATTTCAAAAACGAGGTAGGTTATCGACACACAAGTTGATGAAACAATGCCCTGTTCACACGACAAGTTTAATTCGCAGTAAATTAATGCGAAGTAAACTAATGCGAATCAAACTAATGCGAATTAAATTGCGTTCACACGACAGCTAATGCGAAGTAAACTAATGCGAATTAAAATTTTACTTCAACAGTCAGGCGTGAGGAAGGCTATTATGACGTCATTTGCAAATCACGTCACCTTATGCAGAAGGAAATGCATTTGACATCATGCCACAGTGTCTGGAAAACATATTTTAATGATTAACACATTTTTTCTTAGTTTTTCACTCAAAAATAGCACAAGTACTAAAAGCACCACCGACATGACGCATTTTACTTAATTTTGCCATTACGCATGCTCCAAAATTTAATTCGAATTAGCTTCGCTTAGCGTTCACACGGAGCTAATGCGAAGTAATTTAATGCGCATTAAACTAATGCGAAGTAAAATAATTCGCATTAACTTCTCCGTGTGAACGCTAAGCGAAGCTAATTCGCAGTAACTTTACGTTTAATTCGAATTAAACTCTCCGTGTGAACAGGGCACAAGAATATCAGTTGTCTCGTTTAAAGTCATCATTTCCTAAGTTTTTATGGTCGATACAATATGACATTGTCAATGAATACAATCTATTATCAAATCAAATGCTGATTGATGTTTTTCATTGTTAGACCATTATTCATACACTGACTTGTCGATAGATTTTCCTTTATTTCAAGATCATGACAAGGAGCACAGGCGGGGGGTGTCATGTCGGCATGGGATGCTTACTCCTCAATTGCACCCAATGCAACGTCTGATTTTTTAGAGGTCCATGTTTACTCTGCTACAAAAATTGTATTGTTTAATGGACGTTTGAGCTTTAATACTTCCGTTATCTCAATCCCAGATTCCTCTGACTCTAACCCCTCTTTTAATTGTGACTTGTGCAGGGGAGAGTCAGAGCGGAGGCCATATTGAAAAGTGGCAATTAGCGATACCAGCTAGTGTCGGAACTCTGCCTACCTTTTACAACTTTATTTCGCGGGGCCAACTCCCGAGACGCGAGAAATCAGTAAAACAATTATTCACCTACTTGTTAATCGTCATAAATATGATGCTTTCGCCGTTTAAACACCCTATCACCAAAAATAAAACATCACTTGAATTTGGTCGCCTCCTCCACATTGACTTCTTTGCGCATGACGTCACACACAAATACACAAACAAACTATCACGTGAAAATATTATGTGTGGTGTTTTAAACCTCATATGAGCATAAAAATGTTTTTGACCGTTGGTTTCCTTATCAATAAATAAATAAAACATCATTATGTTATTTTATATGTATTTTCACAACACTTTCATATTTTTTCCGAAAGACCCACACGTGGTTTGAGCACGTGTTACTATCAAATGACTGGAATTTTGTGTATTTGTGTGCTGACGTCATGCGCAAAGCAGTCGAATGGCGAGGAGGCGACCTAGTTCAAGTGATGCTTCATTTGTCGGTGATAGGGCTGTTGAAACGGTGGGAGCATCCTTTTAATGACAATTAACAAGTAGAAAAATAATTATTTTATTGATTTCTCGCGTCTCGGGAGTTAGCTCCGCGAAGTAAAGTTGTAGAAAAGGTAGGCAGAGTAGCGATACCAGGTGGTTTCGCCAGATTCCCAGTTTTCAATATGGAGTGCTGCTGACTCTCCCGCACAAGTCATAATATAAAAGCGGGGGTTAGAGTCAGAGGAATCTCGGATTACGTTATCTCAATATATATTTCACTGGTAACCCTCGATTGACTCTGCTTCGCTCCATATAAACATCGGATGCGACTGGTGGAGGTGTACGCATCTACTAGATGCATTTTTTCCGCCAAAAACAAGCTTTTTCATACCTCCATGAATATTTATTTTAATCATATCCCGCTTCCTCTGTTCGAAGTATTTGTAAGTAGACTTATAGAAATGGACTTACCATGAAGGAATTTTATATTAAAAATCAAAGAAATATCATTTCTTTAGCAATTCGGATTAGATCAAGCGAATGTAAAAGCTACAACTTAAATGGTTTAAACCTGATCACATCTGAGGTAAGTTTGCTAGACGTGAGAATGTGCGCTATAAGAGTAGCTCCGATGCTTTTTTCACTGCAAATCTTGTATTCAGACCTCGAATAATTCTAAAACATACAGTATGACAACAAAGATCCGGTGATGAGAATTTACTTACGAAAAAACTTCGTGTGACTATTTCCAGGTTTTTGACAGCACAAGTCTGAGATTTATCCCAACAACATCCGGTTGTATTTCTACATCGATGAAGAATAGTATATTCCGGAATGAACTTCTTATGTCCTTCCGGTGGAATGTATATCACTTCCGGTTTTGGTTCATGACAGGATGAATATGGGTGGTCTAATACATGTGTATAATGCTGCTCAGCTTGGTCAGCAACTGTTAAAATAATTGAGTTTCAAAATATTAGGCAAAATAAAACAAATGTCTTGTAATGGTAAGCATCAATACCTTACATAGTATTATTACGAAGAGACCAAGAAGAAACATCTTCCCTGGAATCATCAACTGCCTTTCCAGAACGAATTTATGAAGTTGAATTCTTAATCTGAATGAATGAATAATATATATACTTTCAAATTCTGACAACATTTGTTATGCAATTTAAACGTACGCAATGCTACAATCACAGCATACATCAAATATTGATTATGAGTGCAAACATTGATTTTTGGATCACGGAAATCTGATTTTTTTTGGATTCGCAGCTTGAAAAAAGATTGCGCTCATCAGAGTCTTTAGTTTAATGTTGCGGTGGCGGGTTCAGTTGGTAAGCCGACAGAGGCAGACAAAAGGTCAAAAGGATCACAGTTTCTCCCGCGAGAAGCTTTGAAGAATATGCTAAATTTCAATGCTATCTCGTCTTAAATATAACCTTTCCCTTTTATTCCACCACCCGTGAGTGACAGGTGACAGTTGTAAACTTCAAAAAGTTCCAAATTTGATAAGAAGAGAATGATGTACGCCGGTCTGTTCCTTGTCATTCATGCTAATGGTGCAATGACATTACATATGCGATGTCTGGT
>NW_026933281.1:0-56311 GCF_032062105.1 Saccostrea cuccullata | reverse complement strand
CGAAATGAAGTCTGCAGTTTTTAAAGTTTATATATTTAATTCCAGTTTTATGTATGGTTGTGAAGTTCTACAATTTTATCTTCTTGCCCGTCCGCAAGACATCCAAGTTTATCAGCAAGGGATATATCTCACTTTGAGCTCCAAGCTACTGTACAATATTTTTTGCTATGTAGTAATAACATAAAGCCATTTATTAGAGAAACTATTGAAAACATTCTTCTGCAAACTCCTCAACTGCTTATGATAAATAACACTCTAGATGGTTCTTAGAGAATTTCGTTCGTCTTAAAAGGCATTAATTTTTGCAAAATAAGTGAAACACTAACACAGTCTCGATTAATACCAGAAAATGACTACCGCTTGTTAAAAAAATCTGATGAATTCGTTGTAATTTCCCGCCCTTATGATGGTTTGTCCATTATTACTATGCACTCAGCGCATTTTTAATATCCAAGATGTTCACTTTGATTTCAAGCATTATCGTATCATTGCCAATGACACCACAGAAGTTTTTCATCTTGGAGAATATGTCATGGATTACAATGACAAAATTAGAGTCTGCATCAAGAATAATTTTGTCCTTTTGAAGGCATTAGGAATTTCCGAGGTATTAGAAACCTTAACAAACATTCTGAATGCTGTCAGTACCTTATCTTTGGTCCTATTATTTGCTATATACCTGAAATTCCCCGCTTTGCGAACGATTCCTGGGCTAACCGTGATGAGTACCACATGTTCACTCATATGTATGCAGCTAACGTATAACGTATAACGTATAGCCAATGTTTTGCAGAAGGATACTCTGTCTTGTCAGATAAGTGGAGTTTTGTTACATTACTTTTGGCTGTGTTGCTGCCTATTCATATGCTGTTACCACATGTTTATAACTTTTAGAACATTTGGTGGTTTAATACATGATGGTAACGTAAGCAAGATTTTAGTCAAGTATACGACCTTTAGCTACATGTTTCCATTTGTTGCCTTGTCCACTAATGTCCTTTTGTCCTACTTCTTTGAAGGCAGCATTGGTTATGGCACCAGAGTATGTTTTGTTGAACGCTTTATACAAAACACCGTGACCTTTATAGTCCCTCTCCTGTTGACCTGTGTTTGTAACACCATCATGTACATTCTCACCGTCCTTAATATAGATCTGGACAAAAATCTTCAGAAATCCAGGGAGAACAGGTCAGAACTGGTTATTTTTACCAAATCTTTTGTCTGACCGGTTCTGTCTGGATCCTACAGATTATAGACAGTTTCTTGCAAATTTCAATTTTCTCCTTTGCCGTCACTATGTTGACTTCTTCCCAAGGTTTTTTTCTCTTTCTGAGTTTCTCTTCCTCTTCATATATTAAGAAACTTTTCAAATCTAGGAAAAAAGTACAAGAGCGAAAGGCACCATCAAAATGAAAGTAATTTTAGATAGAAAATCTAAAAAAGTTATTAGCTGAAAAGTTAGAATGTAAAAGAAGGTAAAAGAATGTCAGATAGAAACATACATGTTCGCCATTTTCCCTAAAACTTAATGATTTTCAGTTGAAATTTCAAGTGATCTTGTGTGATCACACGTTGCCCGTCGATCGTCTAGCTATGTTTTCCTATGTCTGTCCTTCCGTCTATAAATTAAACTTTTCATATTTTTAATTTCTTTTTAAAAACCTTTGAACATTTTACCCAAAGATGGTCCAGGCCATCCAAGGGTGAAGGAAAGTTTAAAATAGAGGGTCAGATTGCTATTTTTGAATTGTTCAAATTTACCTGTGGGTAGAGTGAGTTTTCAATACGTATAACAAGAGATAAATCTTGAGAAGAACAACAGGGTCAAATTTACTCCTGTGAGCGTATTGGACCATGGGTCCTTGTTTGATTAAAAAAAAAACCCAAATCCTAAGCTTTTTCTTAGTCTTTAATTGGTATTTTAAGGACTGTGTCCTTATTTTCAGTATGAGTTTTTTTCCTATAAAGTATACTTCTGACAAATATTTTCGTTTTCTACTATCTTTTGTGTATTAAAGTAAGTTACCTGAAATTCACTTTATGGGCGCAATTCCGTGTCCATCTTAGACTTTCTCTTTTTCAGCAGGCTGTTTACATCTTTGCATGAAAAGCCCTTCTTCTCATATTCTCCAAACAAAAATTGGTCAGAAAGGAACCTGGAATTATATGTACATGTCGGAAATGCGTAATTTTATTTCGCCAAAGAGCAATCCGCAAAAGAAAGCCATGGTACAAAAATATCGTACAAATTAACCTGTATATACGTTAATAAGAACAGCTGAGTTAATTACCAGTGTCTTACTTGTTAAAATATCCATTTTTGACTGTAATAAATAAGTTTATTTAACCTGTAAAAATCTGCACGTTAAAGTTACAGCCGACGCTGAGTTATAGCTGAGTTTATTTACCTGTAAACATAGCTAGGTTTACAGTTGCATATCAACACATCACCCACCTGAGTTAACTTTTGCTATGTTATTATTTACCAGAGTTCGTTTATATTAGGTCACCTGAGTCACTCAGGTGACCAAATGCTATCCGTTTTCGTCCGTCGTGTGTACACATTTGAACATTTTCAGCTTCTTCTCTGAAACCGATGAACTGATTTCAACCAAATTTTGTATACAGCATCTATGGGTGAGGGGAACAAAAATATTGAATTGCAAGGTCCCAGACTCCCTGCCCCCCTGGGGCCTGGGGGGTGTGGCAAAACCACTACAAATAATGAAATCTTTAAATATCTTCTTTACTCCTGGACATCAAGCAGACAAACTGTTAGCATGAATGTAATGTCTATTGAGTCCTCTGCCACAATTGTGAAATTCATGGCCCCAGGATCAGGGGTTCTGGTGTTAGGGCTGGACTCCATTGATTATACAGTGAAAATGCATAAATTCTCCACAATTTTCTCCCCTGGGTATTAAATTAACTTACTACATGTAAGTACATAGTTATAATGAGCAAGAGTGCGTCTTTCAAAATTGTGAATTTCATGGGGCTTGTGTCAGAGGTTTTGCCATTTGATGTAAAGGGGGAGGGGGGCTTTTTTGATTATATAGTAAAAATACATTAATTCTTTAAAAATCTTTTCCTTTGCTCCTGAGTATTATGCTAATGATCCAAGTATATATATTTATGATGAAGAAAGGTGCATCTAGCAAAATGGTTTATATCATGCCCCCTGGGTCAGAGGTATCGGAGGGGGGTGGGGTGGATACATAGTCTGAAAATAAATTAATGCCTTGAAATCTGCTCTTTGGTATTAATCAACCATTTATGATGAAATAAAATTTTATCAAAATTTTGAAATATGTGGCCCCAGGGTCAGTGGTTCCTTTGGGGTGGGGTGCACAACTGGTTATAAAGTGGAAGTGCATTTTCTCTTTGTCAGGTCGGAGAGAATACTCGAAAGCGGATATTATCCGTGAAATCGCGTATAATACCCGATTTTAGGGTATCGTTGAATCCGCGAAATCGGGTATTCCGTGCAACTTTCTATTAAAACTGAAGATTAAAGCAACGGCGCATTATGCTAGTTACTGTTACTTGTACATCAGTATTTTGGGGATTTAATTTTATTAAATCTAATTTATACGGTTGTCAAATAAGTTTAAAATCACACGACAAACACTGCTGGGGTAACAAAGAGGACACAATCACTTTATTATTTTTCAATATAATATCTAAAAACAAATAACTACACTTCGTTTGTCTTTATTTCCCATTAAAGTATTCCATATACTTAATTTTCTAATTTGTGCACTATTCACAAAATGTGAAACTTTAAAGTAATTGAACGACTAACGCCGTGTTATGTATTTTTACTGAAAAAATGTATGGCGTCCCTTTCACGTGAAATATAAATTATTCCTAACAGTTAGAGGGTACAGTATATGCGAGTCATAATTGTATATCTCTGCCGTAATAGAATACCAACGTTATTATAAAGAAGAAAATAAAATAAGATCAAACAAGATGTGTTTGTGAAACACAATGCGCCCGGCGGCAACAAAAATCTAAAAAGCTATTTTAAGCATACTGTATTGCATAGGTCACAGCACTACTGGACGAAAAAAGTGCTGATAATCCCAAATTTTACTGATAATGTTTGATAATTACTGATATTGTGCTGTTCTTGCTGATAAATACTAATATTTACTGTTATAATTACTGTTGTTGCTGATAATTTTAGTTGTTTCTGATAAATACTGATAATTACTGTTGCCTTTTACTGTTGACTCTGATAAATACTGATAAATACTGTTGAGGTACTGTCGCTGCTGAGAATTACTGATAATTACTGTTGATGTGCTGTCGATGCTGAGATTTACTGATAATTACTGTGGTCATTGTTTTTAACCAAGTAATTGGTTTAAATTAAAACAGAGGGCTATAAAAACCTTTAATTATTACTTTCTTTTACTTGAATTATCATGACAAAATTTTCATATTTCTTTAAATGTTCTGCTTGTGACAAAATTATATGTATGTATGCTGATCTCAATTTCTACATTAAGTTTGTGAAAATTTTGACAATAATCAAATGAATTATTAATAGAATGAATATATAGAAATAGAATTAATAAAAAAAAAAATAACTGCAGCAAAAAAATGGAATTTTACTTTTGCATAAGATCTTATTGATAATAAACTGTAAATAAAAAGAAAATTATGCTATCTTAAAAAAGATCCACCACTGCCTTTCCCGACTCCAAGAAATTTATGTAGGGAGATTGGTGATCTTTTTTTTATCAATAATAAGAAAAAAGTTCTTAATGGATGGAAAAAAAATCAGGATAAAAATGTTTCCTGCAGGTTAGAAAAGTTGGATTCGTGCCTTTTTCACTAGTTTAGTTTAAGAAGTATTTTATTCATAATATACAAAGAGTACAATATGAATATGGATTGAACAGCAGGCCAAGGGCCTATATTAGCTCTCTCCATTTAAGATCAAGGTACACATGGTACAATTAAATTACTGTACATATTTTAAGTTCAACAAAACATGTATTATAAATTAATATTAAGAGAATTATAAAGAATACATGGTTGAAGAAAAATTGAGGAGAAAAAATGCATAAAGAAAACAATAACATAAATTTAAAAGAAAAGAAAAAAATGATGGAAAAAACTAACAAACAAAAAATTAAGTAATAAGAATATGGAGAGGAAGGCTCAGACTAAAATCTTTTAGTGTTTTTTATAAAATTATGAACTTGGTCAAAGAATAACATATTTTCTCTAAGAGATAGACAATCATAACCTGATAATACAATATTGACATCTCTTGGTATGTCATGGTCACTCATGTATGTAATTAGAATGTTCCTGGCAAAATCATAACATGGGCATTGAAAGAAAAAATGAACAGAGTCTTCAAAAAAATATCCACATTTTAAGCATTTAGGTGAATCAACTTAATTATGATTAAACAAGTCTGCATTAAGATTACTAGAGAAGTTTCTCAACTGACAGTGGAGTATATTTAATTTTCTTTGTCCATAATTGTATAATTTGGATTTTGTTTTATCTTCAAGATTTTTATTTTGCATACACTGTTTAAACTTTGCTACACTTGTTACAGATTTTAAGCTATCTGGCAAATCATTCCATAATTTAATTGTAGATGGTAAAAAACTATTGTAGTATAACAGTGCGACATTTAACTCCAGACACGACATTTGTCCGGACTTTCACCAACCACTTTTCCAAAGATATGTGGAAACCATTTATGTCATCTGATGATATTTTTTAAAACTTAACACATGAACCAAACTTTACACCTGATTATCTTCTAGGTAAAAAGATATTACACCTGAAATCAAGAAATCCCATGGGATAATGGTGGGATTTTTTCTCCTAACCAATATCCCACCATTATTCTGTGGGAGAAAAAGGTATTCTGTGGGATTTTTTCTCCCATAGAAGTTTGAAAATCCCATAAATGCTTTATAATGGGACAAAATCTCCCATATATTTGTATACAGAAAATAATCTCCCATCTCTTTATAAATGTGGGATTTATCCCATATTTATTTCAAAATAGAAAAAAATTCTCCCATGGGATTAAGAAACAACAGTTTTAAACCAAATAAAGAAAATATTGAACAGTTTAACCACCATTAATTATTTATTTTCAATTATATTACTGTGTTTCCTACACCATTTTTTTTATTTCTTAAAGTTAACCAATTTGGGGGGCAGTGGGGAAATGTTTTATTTTTCAAATGATTAAATTTTACATGAAATAGCACTAAAAATCAAAAGTGATTTATCTCTATAACTTTCAGTTTTTTTTAAACTAAAAAGACAATTCCCTTGTATGTAGATTACCTTCTTTTATTCCTTGTATGTAAATTTTGAATGAGAAAAAAATGCAATTAAGAAAGAACAAATCTGTTTTGTTTATTTTCCTCCTAATCATTAAGGTTAATTTATTGCGTAAGTGTCATTTGTCAAGCTTTACAACAAGATCAGATCCATATATACGTTGTTAGATCGTTGCCTGTTTGCTGCACTAAACTGATGGGTTTCCAATTAAAAAATCACATGAAATTGGGGCGTGTCATTCACTCTGAGATTCTCAAAGAGTCTTAAAACTTATTCAGATGAACAAACTGTAATAATTTACCTATTTTTTACTCTAAATTTTCTTTTTATGATCCTGATCATGCCTTGTTTTTGTTCCAATGACAGCTGGAAATTATTTTACACATAACGAACCCGATCTGACAAATGTACAAGAAATAATGTTGAAAAAAAATCAACCGTCTTCATTATGCACATTTACTGGTAGTTTGCATTAAAAATATTTAACAATTTTACCTTTTCACTAATTTCAAAACTTTTTACCTACACCTTAATTAGAAACATATCAATAATTTTTGACAGTTCATTGAACCCGTTCAAAAATAAACATGATGAAAGGGCATGGATCCAGAAATTGCGGTGGTACTCTACTCAATGTATCTTATCATCCAGTAGAAGACAAGTTTTCCTTAGTTCTGTTACTTCTTTAATAAAAGCACTCTGCTGATCTTTTACTTATTATTTTTGGTACATAAAATAACTATATGCACCATTGACATGGATTCAACTGATAAGTCACCTTAGGCCATTGCAAGTTTCTTCGTTGTTTAACATCTGTATGCACCTTGATTTTGGACACCCCAAAACACATAAAATAAGAGATTCAGGCCACAGTTAGTTAAAGCTCACTGTTAATACTAGCGCGGATGCAAATATAGCAGAATGATATTGGGTATTAAACTTTTACTTCAGCAATCTACGTGTAATTTAAATAAGATGTTAGACCCGCACGCATACTCGCTAAACTGATTGTAGTGACTATGTGAGCAGATCTAACATCTAATTTTAACTAGATTCAGTGGCTTACAAATGTAAATTTATTCAACTTCTTTCAGGAATTCAATTTTCTTGTCATAAATGCATATTGTCAATTATTATGCTTCCTGTCAGTTTGTCTCTGTGACATAACCCTTATACCCTACTATTCTTGCATTGTGTTCTTCAGGATTTAAATACACTGTAGCATAAACATACTATGCCGAAATAGTGCTCGACTATGGGTGGCACTGCACATGTAGCTCTCCCGTCTGTCAATATATATTATTTCGGAGAGCTACAGTTCTGCAGTACTTAACACTTCAGATGAAAAATTAACATTCAAAATAATTCTTTTAAAATAGTTTCTTGCAATCCCCCCCCCCTTCAGCCAAATACTATTCTCTAAATCTATCTGTACATTATACCTAAAGCATGGAAAGTTCAAAATTAAAAAAAAAAGATTATGACGTACGTTGCATAAGGTGACATTATAATAAGGATGCATAATAATAACATTATAGTGTAGTATTTTGCATGTACTATATATGCCTACATGTATTATAGTAGTCAGGGTTTGACACATAGTGCACCTCCGGCTTGAGCACCATGTGTCAAACCCTGACTACATTTTTCTTTTTAATGAAATATAGTTAATTAACAAGGCTTTCTTTTCATTCAATTCATGGAATCCTGGGGGTGAATGAAACATTAAGTCTTATTTGGTCGTTAGACTTGTTACTGGAGTATTTATTTTTTTTATTAACACATACTTTAGCATCTAAAATAATCTTTTGTTGTAATATTTGAGTTTATAGTATGATATCATCATAATTGTTTTAAATGGGTAGGGGTGTTTTCAAACATTCATAAATAAATCAATATAGATTATAGAGAAAGTTTGTATTACTTCTATTAATTCAAAATTGTCTCAAAACCCCAACACAGGTAAAGTTTGACATCTGGGTATTTCACTGTGTATTAAACCACTTCCTGTGTATAGGAATTAGGAGACAGATGGCCACAGGTAGAGTGGTAGTCCCCAAGGCATTCACACCTGTACAAAATAAGCCCCTCCCTCACCTGGAATTTACCACCCGGTAAAAAATCTCTGCCTTTAGGCATACTAGTGCATGCAAAATAAAACACTATTAAATAAATATGCACACTTCATGAGTTCCCTAGTTCATTTAATAAAGGTACACATCCCTTCATTTTACATTTAAGGAAATATGCAAGGTACCTTACCTACTGATAATTTTTCAAGAAATTCTATATTTAAACTTATAAAACATGTACCATATTACATATTTTTAGACAAAAAATCAGCATGCATTTCCAAGGATTTTGAAAAGATATTAAAGTTTGAAAATTTTTGCATTATTCAAAGAAAAATGTACAAAAATTACAAAACATAAATTCCAGATTTTTTTTTCCATCAAAACTGTTTTAGAGGAGATTTACAAATCCATATATAGACAATAAAAATATTGCACACAGGTCCTTCCTTTAGTGGAACTCTTCAACTCCAGGGAAGAACCAAATAAAGTGCAAACTACATTGCGCATGACTTTAAATGCCTGTTTATCAATTATGTAAGAGAAAAATAAATTAAAGAACTTGTTCTAATTAAAATAATGAAAAAAATCCTTATTTAAGCCTTTAAGTTTAATTTTTAATTAAGAAATTTGACAGATGAATAAAAAGAGTAATATACAATATAATACTTATTAAAATTAATTCTCTAACTTAGTTCCATTCATTAGATATTCAATATTCAAGTCAACACTCTTTACATGAATGAATTATCAACAGTTTTGTCCTTAAAGTTTTCAATGGATCCACAGATCATGAGATGATGTCTCCTTTCATGTGTATGTATATATCTGTGTATACTGCAAAAAAAAAAGTTGCTGTGTGATGAAAAGGATAATAAAGAAGTCTCTGATGAGACTGTAGCTCTACTGGTCTGTATGCATAACAAAGAAAAAGAAGCACTTGGATTTGAAACTTTGCAACAGACAGCATTAAATAGAATTATGTATCTAAGTGTAGTCTACTTGTGTGCCACATTACATTGAAATCATACCAAAATTGTAGGTGGAGTAGCGTTTTAAAGGAATTTTTATACAGAAATTTCTATTTTAGTAACCATGGCAGTACCGTTCATTGAAATTTAAAAAAAACAATGCACTATGTACCTTAGTGCAGTCTACTTGTGTGCCAAGTTATATTGAAATCAGAATAAAACAGATGAGTAGTGTTTTGAAAAATTACAGACAAATGGACAGCTAGACAGACAGACAACTAGACGCCACGGACAGACAACGGATGGACAGCTAGCAGTGATTGGGAAGGGCTTGCGCCATGCGCCATAGTCGCATTGAAGTGAAAAATGGCGCATTAAATCAATCAATCATGGCGCCAAGGTGCGCATTCAATTTTTAGCGATGTTATTTGGAAATATTTTGCATACGACTTCCTCTCTTGTTTTACTTTCCTTTTAAATGCAGTCAATTTAATATTACAAATCTCATTGGTTGAAACCTGTCAAAAAGTACTTCCGGTTAAACGGAGCACTTACATGAGGTACAACATTTCATTCATTTTTATGGTAGGGCTGTTCCCCTTCCAAAACTGTTGTAATTTTAACACAAAATACGGTTCAGTTATATTCTAAGCAAATGCCTTTAAATTTGCTCCATTTCATGTGTTAAAAGTTGGATTCGGTTAATTAAAAACGTGTTTTCTCTCGTATTTCATATTTGTTTGTCACTTTGTTATTTCTTAAAATGGCCCTTCGGATTATATTGATGGTCCATTCATTCTGCACATCAAAAATGTTGACAGTTGCGCCATAGTCCCATTGACCATTCTGGCCTTCCCAATCACTGAGCTAGACGAACGGACAAGGGACACCTTCCTATCGCATAAGCTCTTCTGGTCTCTGACCAGTAGAGCTAAAACAAGAGGCCCATGGGCCACATCGCTCACCTGAGAAGCTTTGACCATGCAATTCTTAACCATGGGTCTTAATTTGGACAAAATTTAAATTCCCTATTGTAGCCCCGCCCAACTCCCAGGGGTCATGATTTTGAATAATTTAGAATCTACACTACCCCAGGATATGCTTCCACATAAGTTTCAGCTTTTCTGGCCCAGTGGTTCTCTTGAAGAAGATTTTCAAAGACTTTTCCTATATATTTCTATGTAGAACTTTGATTCCCTATTGTGGCCCTGCCCAACCCCTAGGGGTCATGATTTGAACAATTTAGAATCTACACTACCCCACTACCCCATGATGCTTCCACATAAGTTTCAGCTTTTCTGGCCCAGTGGTTCTCTTGAAGAAGATTTTTAAAGACTTTTCCTATATATTTCTATGTAAAACTTTGATTCCCTATTGTGACCCCGACAACCACCAGGGATCATAATTTGAACAATTTAGAATCTACACTACCCCAGGATGCTTCCACATAAGTGTCAGGTTTTCTGGCCCAGTGGTTCTTGATAAGATTTTTTAATGACCCCACCCTATTTTTGTCTTTCTTAATTATCTCCCCTTGTGAGAGGACCTGGCCCTTCATTTTAACAATTTAAATTTCCCTTCACCCAAGGATGCTTTGTACCAAGTTTGGTTAAAATTGGCCCATTGGTTCTTAAGAAGAAGTCGAAAATGTGAAAAGTTGATAGACGGACAAAATGTGATCAGAAAAGCTCACTTGAGCCTTCGGCTCAGGTGAGATAAAATTATCAAATTTGATTTTTTTCAATATTAAAGAAATAAAACTGCAGAATTCATTTGTAAATGGTTGGTTGCGTATTAATTATTCAAAGTAGTTTTTGTTGTATGGTTTGAAAAATTTTATTACATATGTATTCCTTAATTCTTTCTATTCTCACAAAGAATTACCTTTGCATTTCTTGTATTTACATGGGGGACAAATCTTCAAGGTACATGTACACTATATGTCAGTATATATACCTTCATTTTCTGTTAAAGGAAAAAATAGAATAAATCATACAATATCAATTACATGTATAATAACAAAGCATGGATTAAATTTTCACCAAATTTAGAAAATGAATTGAACATGTTGAGTATCAAACTATCAATCACTCAAATTTCTCAATCCAGCCAAAATGACTGACACTAAAATTCACCCTAAAGAGGACGAAGTATAAAAATATTAATTATTTTCATCTCTAAATATACCATAAATGAAACTTTGTGCATGTTCTGCATACATTTACAAGTATCTGTACTATAGTAGTTTTATGCCCTTGAGAATTTTCATGATGTCAGATGATGCCATATTTCCATGTCTGTTTTAAGACGGGACGTATTATGTTATACATGTATATAGGCTTCATGTTCGTCCGTCCATCTGTCCATTCGTGTCCGGCTCATAAATTGAATACTATTAGGCCTAGGATTGTCAACTAATACTTCTTGGGTAGACGGTGTAACGCGCACAAAAAGTAGGTTGCTCTGACCTTTAATAAAGATGCTATATGGCCAAATATGGAAAAATCCTGTCCGGCCTATTTCAAGGTCACTGTGACCTCATAGTTGCTTGTGAATTAATTAAGAGTTCTTGATGGCTATTATGATTCCAGATAAATATCTTTCAATTGATTTAATGTAATTAAAAGAAATTAATGTTTTAGTGAATGATTAAAACTAAATTAGTATTGTATAATATAATTAAAGCTAATTATACATGTGTTCATTGAAAAAAAATTTACATTTCTATTTTTATATATTTGCAACAAATTGCAGTCATGTCTCACTTCGAATTTTATAGTCTAAAGAATGATTTATTTCTTTATTTTTTTATTAGACTGTAGCATTTCCATTATTTCACAAAATATGCAATAAACAATTTAAAGCTGCTGATAGATATTTGTTAAGCTCTAACACAGCCAGTTTAGCATTATATAATGTACGTATTATTAGTTATAATTAATCCCTACACTGTAAGTCTCTTAGAGATCTCGATGTATGTACAATATTTTCAACATGATAAGAAATGGAAATTAGACCATTGAAATCTGTGTCAATCTGTTAATCAAGGTTACCTGATTTTCTTTCACTCTAACCAATTTATAATTATTGAACAATATTTGACGGACATATCATGCTGTGGCGGGGCACTTTATTTTTCTCTGTGGTAACTCTTTGAAAGTTAGGAGAGTTGATTTCTTGATAATTCTACGGGAATGTAAATTAGGCAGGTCGATAGGTCAGGAGCTAAGAAGGCCTAAAATTCATGAAAATCTCATGTGCACCCATCTCTGTGTCTGACGCTTAGGAGGCCAAATATGCATGTAATTCTTGTGCGGCTACCTTTGTGTTTGAAGTCAGTGGGCGATGACTATTGAAATTGGCATGGGAGTCCTTGTGTAATTTAAATCTATGCTACATTAACAATGCAGGTTATACTGCAACATTCACGAAAAAGTGAACTTTATTTCTTAAACATCCAATTCCCTATCAATTCTAATAAAAAATCATATTATTAGTAATAAAGCTAGAATGTTTTTTATTTCATTTCAAAGTACTAAAAAATATTTTTACAAATAAATATGTAAAATAAAAAAGTCTTAGCATTTGTGTCTTTTATTTACTTACACATAAGGATCAACATGCACACAGATGTATAATTTTCCCCTCAAAAGTACATGAGGATAACTTAATAATGATATTCCTAAGTATGTAATCATGGTATAAAAATGAGTTTAGCAGTTTAAAGATTGATTTTCACTCAAAGTTTTAAGACTGTTTTTCAGAGATTAAAAAAAAACAACATTTTAATAATTGATTATATCAGTAATCTTGTGGGTACATGTCTTATGTAAACTTCAGAGGATCAACAAATTTTCTAACAGAGATTAAGTAATTTGATATTTGGATACTTCCAAACAATATAAGTAGGAGTTTTTGGGGTGATTAGTTATCTCCATCATGACATGTAATAATCATTAAACACTGATCCCCATATTATATCTCAAAAATTATCTTGACAGCAAAAAAAAAAAAAAAAAAAAAAAAGAGAGAGAGAAAAAGAAATAGTACTTGCAAAACACGCAATGTTTGTTAATCCCTAGTACACTACAGTAGTGGGATACATTTAACCATGTCTGAGAGAAGATAATAATTTAATTTTCTAATCAGTAATGCTGATGACTGTAATCAACAATGATCAAGATACTTATAAACTGTAACTTGCAAATTACAGACAAAGTTAGACATGACAATATATTTCTAAGTACAATCATCAGCTAGTGTACACATTCAAGTCATTGAGAATATTCGAACGAACGAGTACTACAACGTTAATTGTCATTGAGGAAATTCGAACGAAAGAATAATATTCGGATGTGTATAATTTTCTGACGATTATTTACTTTGTTAACTTGTATAATGTACTACTGAATATCCCCATCGACTAGACTGCTAGCTTTGCAAACACTTTACCACGTTTACAGTGACAGAAATTCATAACATCTGAAGACACTGTAAGTCTGTTTATAAAATCAGAGGAAACGGGATGATCTTATACTAGATCTTTAGACCACAGGCACCTGAATTTTTATCAATAAGTCGCTAAATAAGCCAAATATCGAAAAATTCTACCCCCTCTATCTATATATAGAGGGGGTAGAATTTTTTCGATATTTGGCTTATTTAGCGACTTATTAATAAAAATTCAGGTGCCTGTGTTTAGACTAAAAAAAATCTATTATCCATGTAGTAACATGTTTTTAATGAAATAAATAACAAATTCAATAATTCTAAATCTACTTACAAAAATAGAGCAGGTCTTTGTCAACATCATGGGGAAATTCGAATATCCTCATAATCTCTTGTCGCCGTTTTTTTTATTCTCCTTGGTTGGCATTGGGTAATTCTAGGGATATGATTAAAAATGCATCCTTCTGCACAGAATTTTTAAGAAGTGAATCCATAGATAGAATATTGCTGCTTCTTTTTATTTATTGGTTTATCTTTTTTTTTAATTTAAACAATGCACAGTTCACGAGCCAAAAAAAAATGAAATAAAAAATTATCAGGCCTATTTTTTCAGATTTTTGTTGTTGTAAATACTACCATGGGTAATACCCATGGTAGTATTTACCACAACAAAAATTTAAATAATGGAATTAAAATGTCCAATACCAAAAATATTAACATTTTAACATAAATGGGACATCGATCATGATCACTGAGAACATGATAAGAAGGAGGGGGGGGGGGGGGAGTCTCTGTGTATTTCTAAAATAAAATGTTTCCCTTGAAATGTCAAGAAAACTTTATTTGCATGGTCAGCGTTTGAAAGTCCAGTCAGCAGTACATAGCCTCAATAAAGCCCCTTCTTTTTCTTCACGGCATTTTGATATATTGTTAACCTTAGAACTACATGTATGATGTTCAAAATTGTATCATTCACCAGATATCCTTCATGTGATAATCAATAGCTAGTAACCTATAAAATTTTGTCTCTTCAAATCCAATTTTTGTGAAACGTAGAATGAAAAATTAAAAGCTATTATACGAGTATTCATTTTACTTTCATAAACATGATTCAAGTTTATATTTTTGAATTTTTTTGACAAAAGTTTGTATTATCTGTCCTTAAGGGGGAAAATATATACAATTTTATATTTATTGTTTGCTTTCAATTATGAATGGTGTAAAAATGTTGGATTTAATTTTTAAATTGAAAATGAAAAAAAAAAAAATTATGACTTAATCAATCCGGAGGTTTAGTAAAGCATGGAGTTTGTTTTTCATGAGATTCAGTTGTTAATTTGACTCTCTGAGTGTTAATATCCCCTGTGTATGTTTTGTTAGTTCCAAGCAAATTGTGACAGTTTTGCTACCTGGGGAAAACAAAAGACTCTAATTGCCTCTAGGTATATACATACATGTATCATACCCTATCGAGATCTGGGGTGAAGATATTGGATTCTTGGAAGTTAGCAAGGGGAGGGGGGGGGGGGGGTAGGTTTGACAGCAGACTTAAGTTGTTTTATTAGTATTCAAACATTTACTGCAAAATTAAGAAAAACAGGTTATACTACAGAAGTTGATAATTTTTTCTGTGAAATAAAACTCAGATGACAAATATAAAAAAATTTTAAAAAATCACATTGAGCTTAACTTAGGATCGACACCCCCGTCCAAAAATATAGTCCCGTCCAAAGCTAAAGCGTTTAGAAGTCAACAGAGTCAATATCTCGAAGTGGGGTCTTGTGACGCGTTTATGAATATGTCCTATTTTTGTTTTTATCGATAATATTAAAATGTATCATTTATAAAATTTTATAGCTTGAACTTTAGCTAAAAGAATATATATGTCCGATCTGGGACACTAATCATAACACGACACTCTCTACAGAGTTATGTCCCTTTCTAGTACGTAAGTTATAGATCTAAAATACTTATGGTCTTTATGTTTACCTGATTTTTTTTTTCATCTAAACAATAATAGCCAATGTAACTTTTAATTTAAGAAACTTTGGACGAAAAAGATTTTTTTTGAAAGTTTTATAGAGAAAAATGACAATTTATAGATCATTGATTTAAATTATAGTAAATAATCAAAGAGGTCTCCTCAGAACTGTTGTATATAAAGAAAATAATGTATTTCTTAAGTTATACATCATCAGTGAACATGTTTTAATGTTATCCTAGAGATCACAATCTCACATATAAATCGTTTGTGGGTGTTAGAGCAAATTGAAGAAGTAAATGGAATGAAAAAAATAAGGAAACTGAACGTTAAAGATATACCGTGTAAAAAGTATACACATCTACTTAACTTTCCTACCAATAATCTTGTATTCAAAGTGTACAAACAGTACATTTCAGATAGATGCAGAACTTGTGAAATAAACTAAAAAAGGGATACTTAATTGCACTGTTGTTTAATATCAAGCATCTCAGTTTTTTTTTTTATTTATAAATATGTATTGAAATCTTACCAGATAGTTCAAACTTAGCACTGCACATCAACACAAAATACAGAATAAGAGCAGTAGCATGTATTTTCTAAATGTAAAATGATAAATTGTAAGAGGACTGAAATTTTCATAAGGAGAATACATCATCATGTTAATTACTCTGTCAATCGGACTGGTGTGTTCTCTTGAATGAGCATAACTTTTTTATTTCTCTATGAAATTTTGCCAGTTTTGTATTATTTTGCTTGCAATAGCATGTACTTTCTAAATGTAAAATGATAAATTGTAAGAGGACTAAAATTTTCATAGGGAGAATCCATCATCATGTAATACTGTGTCAATCGGACTGGTGTGTTCTCTTGAATGAGCATAACCTTTTTATTTCTCAATGAAATTTTGCCAGTTTGGTATTATCTTGCTCGCAATTGCATGTTCTTTTTAAATGTAAATTGATAAATTGAAAGAGGGCTGAAATTTTCATAGGGAGAATCCATCATCATGTTAATTACTCTGTCAATCGGACTGGTGTGTTCTCTTGAATGAGCATAACTATTTTATTTCTCTATGAAATTTTGCCAGTTTGGTATTATTTTGCTTACAATAGCATGTACTTTCTAACTGTAAAATGATAAATTGTAAGAGGACTGAAATTTTCATAGGGAGAATCCATCATCTTGTCATATTACTCCAATAATCATACTTAAGTTTGGTGTGTTCTCTTAAATGAGCATAACTTTTTTATTTCTCAATGAAATTTTGCCAATTTGGTATTATTTTGCTTGCAATAGCATGTATTTTCTAAATGTAAAATGATGAATTGTAAGAGGACTAAAATTTTCATAGAGAGAATCCATCATCATGTATTACTCTGTCAATCGGACTGGTGTGTTCTCTTGAATGAGCATAACTTTTTTATTCCTCAATGAAATTTTGCCAGTTTGGTATTATTTTGCTTGCAATGGCATGTACTTTTTAAATGAAAAATGATAAATTGAAAGAGGGCTGAAATTTTCATAGGGAGAATCCATCATCATGTTAATTACTCTGTCAATCGTACTGGTGTGTTCTCTTGAATGAGCATAAGTTTTTTATTCCTCAATGAAATTTTGCCAGTTTGGTATTATTTTGCTTGCAATGGCATGTACTTTTTAAATGAAAATTGATAAATTGAAAGAGTACTGAAATTTTCATAGGGAGAATCCATCATCATGTCATATTACTTCAATAATCATACTTATGTCTGGTGTGTTCTCTTGAATGAGCATTAATTTTTTATTTCTCAATGAAATTTTGCCAGTTTGGTATTATTTTGCTCGCAATGGCATGTACTTTTTAAATGTAAATTGATAAATTGAAAGAGGACTGAAATTTTCATAGGGAGAATCTATCATCATGTTATACTCTGTCAATCGGACTGGTGTGTTCTCTTGAATGAGCATAACTTTTTTATTCCTCAATGAAATTTTGCCAGTTTGGTATTATTTTGCTCGCAATAGCATGTACTTTTTAAATGTAAAATGATAAATTGCAAAAGGACTGAAATTTTCATAGGGAGAATCCATCATCATGTCATATTACTCCGATAATTGTACTTAAGTCTGGTGTGTTCTCTTGAATGAGCATAACTTTTTTATTTCTCAATGAAATTTTGCCAATTTGATATTATTTTGCTTGCAATGGCATGTATTTTCTACATGTAAAACGATAAATTGAAAGAGTACTGAAATTTTCATAGGGAGAATCCATCATCATGTGATACTCTGTCAATCGGACTGGTGTGTTCTCTTGAATGAGCATAACTTTTTTTATTTCTCTATGTAATTTTGCCAGTTTGGTATTATTTTGCTCGCAATTGCATGTACTTTTTAAATGTAAATTGATAAATTGAAAGAGGACTGAAATTTTCATAGGGAGAATCCATCATCTTGTCATATTACTTCCAATAATCATACTTAAGTTTGGTGTGTTCTCTTAAATGAGCATAACTTTTTTATTTCTCAATGAAATTTTGCCAATTTGGTATTATTTTGCTTGCAATATAGCATGTATTTTCTTAATGTAAAATGATAAATTGAAAGAGGACTGAAATTTTTATAGGGAGAATCCATCATCATGTTATACTCTGTCAATCGGACTGGTGTGTTCTCTTGAATGAGCATAACTTTTTTTATTTCTCTATGAAATTTTGCCAGTTTGGTATTATTTTGCTTGCAATTGCATGTACTTTTTAAATGTAAATTGATAAATTGAAAGAGGACTGAAATTTTCATAGGGAGAATCCATCATCATGTTATACTCTGTCAATCAGACTGGTGTGTTCTCTTGAATGAGCATAACTTTTTTATTCCTCAATGAAATTTTGCCAGTTTGGTATTATTTTGCTCGCAATAGCATGTACTTTTTAAATGTAAAATGATAAATTGTAAAAGGACTGAAATTTTCATAGGGAGAATCCATCATCATGTCATATTACTCCGATAATTGTACTTAAGTCTGGTGTGTTCTCTTGAATGAGCATAACTTTTTTATTTCTCAATGAAATTTTGCCAATTTGATATTATTTTGCTTGCAATGGCATGTATTTTCTACATGTAAAACGATAAATTGAAAGAGTACTGAAATTTTCATAGGGAGAATCCATCATCATGTGATACTCTGTCAATCAGACTGGTGTGTTCTCTTGAATGAGCATAACTTTTTTTATTTCTCTATGAAATTTTGCCAGTTTGGTATTATTTTGCTCGCAATTGCATGTACTTTTTAAATGTAAATTGATAAATTGAAAGAGGACTGAAATTTTCATAGGGAGAATCCATCATCTTGTCATATTACTCCAATAATCATACTTAAGTTTGGTGTGTTCTCTTAAATGAGCATAACTTTTTTATTTCTCAATGAAATTTTGCCAATTTGGTATTATTTTGCTTGCAATATAGCATGTATTTTCTTAATGTAAAATGATAAATTGAAAGAGGACTGAAATTTTCATAAGGAGAATCCATCATAATGTTATACTCTGTCAATCGGACTGGTGTGTTCTCTTGAATGAGCATAACTTTTTTATTTCTCTATGAAATTTTGCCAATTTGGTATTATTTTGCTTGCAATAGCATGTACTTTCTAAATGTAAAATGATAAACGGAAAGAGTTAGGACTGAAATTTTCAAAGGGAAAAATTAAGGAGATAAAAACAATTTCCATTCTCCTGTAGGAAAATATATTCTATAAAACATTATTATAGAGAACTTTTAATCCTATTTGTGACAATTATGGAACTTCTTGTCCCATTTCACAACTTATGGGATAAAATATCCCATGTAAGGTTTAAAATGGGAATTTTGATTCTATAGGAGAAAAAATCCCACAGAACTCATTTTTCTACAACAGAATAATGGTGGGATATTGGTTAGGAGAGAAAATCCCACCATAATCCCATGGGATTTCTTGATTTCAGGTGTAATATCTTTTAAACTGGAAGATATTCAGGTGTAAAGGTTAGTCCATGTTGTGCGATTAAAAAAATCCCACCGGATGACATAATCTTTTTCTATGTATCTTTGGAAAAGTGGTTGGCGAAAGTCCGGATAAATGTCGTGTCCGGAGTTAAATGTCGCACTGTTTTATGCAACTGTTGTAGTGATTGGTAAGTGATACGAATTCTTGCGTAATGCGTAATTATGTGAAACAGGTAGGCATTGATTGACCATTCTTGCAAATATTCAGGTGTATAATCATTAAGTATTTTGTACATAAGTGTAAGCTTATGTTTAGTTCTTCTTTCATTAAGCGTTTGCCATCCTAATTCATGATACAATTTTTGTTTCGAAGAATTGCGCCTTAACCCAGTAATGATACGCCCAGCCTCTATTTGCACACTCTCTAATAGATTACTCTGTTCCTGTGTGCAATTATCCCATACTACATTTCCATATTCTAAAATAGGCCTTATAAAAGCAATATAAATACTAATAAGGGAATCTCTGTTTAATTTGTATTTAAGGGTGCGAAGAACATTTAAACGTTGACATGCTTTATCATATATTTTGGATATATGTTCTGACCAACCACCATTGGATTGTAGTATAAGTCCAAGGTGGCAGTGACTTTGCTGTTGTTCTATGTAACTATTTACATAACCAAATGAGATTTGTGGATGAGCTTTATTTGACCGGGTAAAATTAACATTTACAGTTTTGCTAGGGTTAAAGTCTACCATCCATTGTCTGGACCATTGTTTAATTTTTTCCAAGTCATTAATTAAAGAGACGGCAGGGGCTTGTGTATCAGAGTCTACAATTACAAACAAAGATGTATCATCTGCAAATAACCTAATTTGATTTTCTAAATCTTCAGTTATGTCATTAACATATATCAAAAAGAGGAATGGTCCTAATACCGAACCTTGTGGGACGCCTGCATTTATACTTTCTCTAACTGAGGAGTACCCTTCTAATAAAACTTTTTGTTCACGATCAGTAAGATAGTTTTCAATCCAATCCAATATATTTCCGACAACACCATTCTGCTTAAGCTTAAATAATAACCCCTTATGCCAGACCTTAATAAATGCTTTTGATATGTCACAGAAAACAAATCTTACATCTTTGCCTTGGTCTAAATTGCTTATAATAGTATTGTATATTTCTAGAAGCTGATTTACGGTGGAGTCCCCAGGTTGGAATCCAGACTGATTCTTGGATAAAAGATTATGATCCATCATATAGTTGTGGAGATGTTTGAAAATAATTTTTTCCATAATCTTACAGAGAATACTAGTTAAAGCAATAGGTCTGTAGTTTCCTGGTTCTTCGGGACTACCTTTATTTTTATAAACTGGTGTAATATTTGATAGTTTCCATATATGGGGAAGCTGTTTGCTGGTTAATGATGCATTAAACAATTTTGCTAGGGGTGCAGTGATAGACGGAATTATATTTTTCAGTATATGTGGAGAAATATCATCTGGTCCTGGGGGCTTAGATGGGTTGATATTATGTAATTGATCCTCCACTTCTTGGGGTGTAATATGAATTGTGTTTATTGAATATGGTGGACCTGGCCCTTGAGGGGGTAGTTGGGATTCTGTGTTTTAGGTATATTTTTGTCAACATAATGGTTATATATCTTCATAAAGTTATCATATATGTCATTGATATTGTGTGTATTAAATATCTCTCTATCCCAATCAACATTTGACAAATCTGTGCATAGTTGTGAGTAGTTAGCTTTTGTATAATTTCTTATGTATCTTTTATATGAGTGTTGCTTGAATGTTTTAAAATGTAGATCAACACCAACTGGACTATGAGTGCTACAAAAAGGTGTTAAGATATTTACAGTTTCTATTTTTTCAACAGCATTGGTAATAATAAGATCAATACATGTACCTTTTGATCTTGAAAAATTTGTTGGTTTTGTAACAACATTTGATAAAGAAAAATTTTGCAACATGTTTTTAAATGCATTGTTACCATCAGCTAACATATAAAACTTAAAATCGCCCAATAGAAATATTGGTAATTCAGCATTCAAAGCACTTTCTATAGATAGTGCAAGTTGGTTTACAAAGTCTGCTTTTGCACTAGGTGGTCTATATATTACACCAACTAAGAATTTGTGATTACCATTTTCAATCTCAATCCATATAATTTCAATATTTGAAGTAAGGATATCTTCATGTTTCTTGAAACTGAGGTTACTTTTAACATAGATCATAACACCACCTCCATACCTGTTACGATCAAGTCTAACGGGTGCCTGAAATCCTTCAAGTTCAATATCATTGTCAGTTATAGATTGGTCTAAATGACTTTCAGTAATAGCAACAATATCATAATCACATAGTTCATTATATATAATGTCAATTTTAGGGAGAATGCTACACACATTATTATGTATAATTTTTATATTGGAGTTCAATGTAGGACCTGGATTGATTCCAGTGCCTTCTATAATGAGTAAATAATAGATTACCAAGTAATAATATAAGGACATACCTTGAAAAATTCTATCCCTTACACATCGTTTTGCACATGGTTGTGGGAAATAATTTGTGTCATTCTTAGTCATTTGTATCAAAAATCAAGTTGGTATGATCAGAAAATGCCACAACCATTGTAGGAAAAACCCCTACATAAACAAATACATGGGCGCAGACATTTTGGACACCCAAGGTTGTGCGGAGGAGAAAATGCTAGCTGGCGCGTGATTGGTCAATAATGGGAAAAGACTTGTTATGTATTTGACAAGTGAAATAAAGTTGATAAAAATCTCATATCAAGACTTGGGTTTCTTTGAGGTATATAGGAGTTACAGGTAAAAATTTGAAGGGAGGGATGCACTTTGGTTAGAGATTTTCATTTGGTGTCAACGCACCTAGTTGTAAACAAATGGAAATTGAAAGTAAAAGTGCAACGGCACGGTATATTTTTTCTGGCATTTTTTGTTTTCCAATATCTCGAACTTTCACGACAAAAAGACCATTTTCCCGAAATTCAATATATGTATCAGTGAGAGGTGCTAAAGTTTGTATGGAAGTCTATGGGAAAACATTTGGTGGTGTTTGTCCTATAGAAAAGGTAGGATTTCATGGATAAAAATTGATTACAGCCAAAAAATCAATCAGTTCCTATTTTTTCGGCATTGGGATTATATTTTAGTTAGTTTTGACTATTTGTTTAAAAATTAGAGGGTCTGGGTAAATTGGGGCTCACAATGGGGACTGCACATAGTGAAAAAATGCCAAAATTTGTGCCCTAGCTCTCATATTTTCAATAAATGAACATGTAAATAATTTTAAATAAATATTTATACCGAAATTTACTGTGAATATTGTAAATAATACAATATCAATATTTATGGGCATCATCAATACACAAAACATATGAATATCCCCCTCGCAGTTTGAGAAATTCATTTAAATCCATGTATTTTATGAGTGTAGACATTGGAACAGATTGAATAATCCTCTTTCAAACTTGTGTTAATCAGAGGTGATTGAATAATTTATAACAAAATTTGACTGCTGTTAGCTAATTAGGGTACTTTGTTTTTACATAAGGGGCATAATCCAGCAGAAAAGCCAGTTTCAGTCATGTAATCAGTGCTGGCTTGAAATAAGAGTTATACTATTGGTGAAACTTAGAGATTACTAGTAGGAAATTTAATTTAAATTACAGTACAATATATTCTTGCTGAAAATACATTGAAAATGCAATAAATGTGCAAAATTATAACTGAAAAAATTATGAAAAAGGTGTCTGAATATCCCTCCTCCTTGCCATATCCAATCTTGATATTCTGCTGAAAGGGGGGGGGTAATTTTGTGCTTTAATCATGCTGAAAAATGAAGGAATTTTGTTTAAATTTGGTTTATTTGAATAACAAGAGTCATGCTTATCTGCAGTTATTTTTTTCCAATTTCTTTGATATTTTTAAAAGTAATTATCTGAGTAAATTCTATTTAACATGATTTTTTTTAAAGGTATTACATCACAAATGCTTAAAAGAAATTCAAAAGATGGTGTAAATAATAAAAAATTAAGATATAAGCTGCTATATGCATTTATCAGTATGTTTTAATAAAATAAAATGTATTTTAGCAATGCATTATCAAGAAGGAAGAGATTAATGAACCCTACCCTCTTACAATGAACAAAACATGGACACTCTCGGGATGATCCTTTTGCTTTCATTAAGAGTTTCAAGGTATGGTTTTCTTAGAAAATCTAGTCAATCTCTTAATATTTAAGTTATTAAGAACTTTTTATAGATTATTAGAAAATAAATTTCCTCAGAACTGCAGTTATTTAAGCACTTTGCTTACAATTGAGCACTGTATTCAGTCAGACAATATGATTTATCTGCCCTTGGCATTTAATCAATTTATTAATTATGTCATTGATAAGAAATAATATGCTAATAAATATATTTGCCTTTTATGAGAATATACATATTTAACATCAATTACATGAAATGATCATGAAAATTGGCTAAAATGTAGGTCACCCCCCTTCAAAATTACAAAATTTTCAATGGGGATGTATTTGATTCTCTGATGCCAGCAACCCACTGCTGAAAGATTTTTTTTAAATCTTATGTACATTTGAACTAGATATAATTCTCTTTCTTTCCACTGATTATTCTATCTACATTAGTTTTCACTCTTTCCATAACCCAGCTTTTTCTTACAAAAACCTGCTGATTTTCTTCATTTTTCATTAATAACGGGTACCTGCTACCCTGAATGATTAACATGATCTACCTTCAGAAATTATTAGAGATAATAAGAAAAACAAGCAAAACATAAGCGAAATTAATCATTTTATTTTAAAAGTTTGAAAGAAAAATAGAGAAATGCTTCAATTTATAGACATTTTTTCTGTTTCACAGATGTGGGTCTGATTGACTGGGGTGTGAAATGTAACAGCCAATGGTGTACTTAAGCTAAGACTGTCAGTCCCAATATTCAAGAGGTGAGATAAGCAATGGATATGTGTTCTAAATTTACTAAATTGACCACTTTTTAAAAATGTTTCTTTTACTCTATAGGAAAAACCCCTACATAAACAAATACATGGGCGCAGACATTTTGGACACCCAAGGTTGTGCGGAGGAGAAAATGCTAGCTGGCGCGTGATTGGTCAATAATGGGAAAAGACTTGTTATGTATTTGACAAGTGAAATAAAGTTGATAAAAATCTCATATCAAGACTTGGGTTTCTTTGAGGTATATAGGAGTTACAGGTAAAAATTTGAAGGGAGGGATGCACTTTGGTTAGAGATTTTCATTTGGTGTCAAACGCACCTAGTTGTAAACAAATGGAAATTGAAAGTAAAAGTGCAACGGCACGGTATATTTTTTCTGGCATTTTTTGTTTTCCAATATCTCGAACTTTCACGACAAAAAGACCATTTTCCCGAAATTCAATATATGTATCAGTGAGAGGTGCTAAAGTTTGTATGGAAGTCTATGGGAAAACATTTGGTGGTGTTTGTCCTGTAAAATTGACAACTTTCACTTTGTAATAAAAGTAAACACTAAAAGTGCAGTCTACTGAGCCTTGAGAAGTGGTAAGAACCGAATTGAAAAAACTAAGTTGAAAAAGAAATGAACATAATAAGAAAAAGGTATACAACATAAATACATGTATATACAGTAAAAATGAAAACCATATCGATGTAATATATGGCAGATTAAATAACTAATCAGTGTGCTATATATATGGCCTGGTCATGTATTTCGTTGATTAGTCTGCCCCTGCGTACTGGTAATCGTGTCACAAGCGCTCGAGAAACCCTGAGTGTTTTTGCACGTGGAGAAGTGACAGATTTGCACCAAGTATGCGGCAAGGAAATAAATTGTTTACGGCCGTCGAATTAAATTCAGATCGGCAAGAGTCCATACGTAAAACGTCTAGTCCCTATAGGCAGCATTAGCAGGAGTTGAGGTAAGTGGTGCAAACTCTTGATGCAGTTCAGGAGATAGGGGATCACTTGGTGACTCAAGGAAAGTATGCAGTTTGTGGAGGCCCTCCTCGGTCTCTATGGTGAGTTTTTTCTTCCCTCGTGTCTTAACAATTATCTTTCCATCATACGTCCATGCATTTTCCAACTGATCATTGCTCTTTACAAGTTTCCTAACCTCGAATAGGAGATGGGCTCGCTTTTTTGTAAGTGCCTCATTGATGAAAATCTTGTATCTGTTGGATGGATTCTGGTTGAAGCTCTTCAGATTTTTTTTTTCACTAGGTCAACTGGTCAGGTTTGGACATTTTCTTTTTGAAGGCCTTTTTTTCTCGACAATTTTTATCTTGTTAAATGTTGTTTTCTGGTCTCATTTTGGGAAATATTTGAAAATTTGCCCGAAAATTAGAAATTATATATCCCTTTTAAAAAGTAACTCAGAGATGAAAACAGGGTTGAATATGTTGAATCTGTGAGCACTGATTTTAATTAATAATTTATTTATTTATTCATTTATTTTAATGTTATACGTTTGTAGATCGTCCAAGAATTAAACTCCTCCACATGACTGTACGTATGTACAAGTACACACCGTATGCATGTGCAACCGGCAAATGGGGCGAGCTGATAAAAAATTAGAGGTTAAGAATCCCTAGAACAAAGGTACATGTGTTTAGTTTGTCTCTTAAAATTTCAATACAAAATACATTTTTTATAAAGTAATCATTTTTGAAATCTCATTAATTTTTTTTTTTTTTGATTTAATGGAATCGCAAATAAGAACTGAAATGAGACTTAATTCAATATGTTACTATAAGTATATGATCAAATTGATCGATTTTAATTTTGCATGGTAAACAGTTCAAAGGAAAACACCTTTAAATTGATTTCAATTGATCAGAGATCGGTGATCGACCTGTGATTTGGCTGTATTGTGTACATGTCTTCAGCCCCGGGGTAGGTCGGGGAACAACTTGTATATTCCATGCAAATTGTAGTGGTCAGCGTAACAATGGGCACTAATTACCTATTGTTCTTCGTCTGCGGCTACCGGTGTTATCAATAAACAAACTACCTACACTGTACATGTACTCGCTACTTTGGAACAATCTTAAAGTTTACAGACGCACGAAAAACAAAATTCCGTAATATTGAATTTGATGACGAATAAAATTGATAGAAAAAATATTTAGAATAGAACACTGTGGTACTAAAATAAAAATAGAAGATATATACATGTACATCTTGTACGTTGTACAGATTTATTTTAATTATTAATTCACAAAGATCTATCTTTCTTCAGTATTTAATTTCAATTTTTAGTTTTACGCATATTTCTTCAATCAATCAATCATTTATTGAATCTTTTTACTATTTTACAATAGTATGAGACCACAAAAACATATAAAATGTAGGTGATTTTATACATAACAGTAGGTCTAAAAGGCATGCGTGAATAAGAAACTAAACAAAAAAAAAATGTAGGTTGCTATAAATGCGAAGTAAAGGAATTTAGGCCGGGGAGTATATTTCGTTTATCAGATAAAAGAATATTCCGGGGGAGGTGGTCACATGTATTTTCAATTCTGAATTTCTGTTAACGATGGTTTGTGACCGGTAAATACGTAGACGAGAAATTGACTTCACTTTTTAATTTAAAAAAAAAAGTGTGCAAAATATACAATCATATTAATATAAAGAGAAAGATGGTTTAGTGAAAGCACTTTTTTGAAATAATATTGGCATTAATTGTTCACAATTCAGATGCAGGGAAACTCCACTTCGCTAAATCCGAGAAAAAAAACTCTTAAATGTATGGATTTTGAATGTCAGAAACATGACGTTGTTTATCGCACTCATGAATAAATTTTAATTACTTCAGTTCTAAATTTTGTATTGTTCATTGCAATTGATTCTCAAAATATTTTTATTCATGCATTTAAAAAATTCGATAAGTATAATATCATAACTTGCATGACTTATAAAACACACAATTAAAGAACAGACCTTGCCCTATCGGCTATCACTTAAATGTAAACAGTATTTAACCCCCCCTTCCTTTTTGTGCTACAATCAAGTAAAATCATATAAGCACCCAGTCTGTACTATTCGTTTATACATAGGTCTCGGACAAAAATGGAATTTAAAAAAATATATAATCTCTGTACAAAATTCTAATTTTACAAAAACGCAAGCCGTAACGATATCCCTATGGCAGAATGTACTAATAATTGACCCGATTCTAAAACGAAAGTAGAACTTTTACACGTGGTTGACATGTATGTTCCAGAACAAGAAGCAAAATTGCATTAATGGAAAATTTTAATTCACGTTTTGATTTATTTTATTTTGTTTTTTAACTGACTGACCGCATATAACATGTTTAAGGAGTGGCGCATAATATTAGAAGCAATATGCCCATAGACTTGAAACTGTATGTACAATGAAAAAAGAATTAGCCTAAAGAAAGACGTGTATTTCATCGACTGAAAATCACACTGCATAAGATTTATGTCATGTAGTGTACAAAACTTAAGCCTTAACAAATAATTTTTAAAAAAAAGAGAGAGAGAGAGAAGAAAGCTAGAAAGCGACACAATGATATAAAATTCGCAGGGAGGACATCGGAGAACTAGAGCGCGCTGTCTACATAATATATAAAAAAAAAAATTAATTAAAGATGTTTCAATTTAATTATTTAACCCTGTCACATTCTTCTATAAAATAACAAAGTGTACGCTTCAAGACTAGATTTTATGACAAATATTTAATACTGTCTTGTTAAATTAAAATGAGAGCTTAATTTAAAAGTAAATGGAAAGGGGGGGGGGGGTTGTTTTCAACTAAATGTGCTCATACATTTTCAGTTCTCCACATGGTAAAATAAATTGATATTTACAACCACTGACTGTGTTGAAGTATTAAAGATACCCACAAAAAGCTTTTGATGACAGTACACATACATGTGAGAAAAAAATATGAGATAAGATTTCTTTTAACCTTTATGAATAAAAATTAAACTTTTTAAAAAAAACTACTTGGGAAGAAAAACCACTGCAAATACAACAGAATAATTTTCCTCAGGTAATGTCATCTACATTTAAAGAAAAAAAAACCATTTATGAAAGCTTATGTTAGCATTATGATCTAAAAATGATTATAATAAAATTAATAGCTGAAAACTGAAAACAAATTAATAAAACGTGACTTTTTTTTTATTTAGAATAATTTATTTTATAATTTACTGTAATGAATTTATTAAAATACTTTTTTTTAAAAAAACAAATAACCATTTCTCAGGCTATTTTAATCCATTCCCAGGTTAAAAACAATGACCACAGCAATTATCAGTAAATCTCAGCATCGACAGTACCTCAACAGTAATTATCAGTAATTCTCAGCAGCGACAGTACCTCAACAGTAATTATCAGTATTTATCACACTCCACAGTAAAAGACGACAGTAATTATCAGTATTTATCAGCAACAACTAAAATTATCAGCAACAACAGTAATAATAACAGTAAATATCAGTATTTATCAGCAAGAACAGCATCGTATCAGTAATTATCAAACATTATCAGTAAAATTTGGGATTCTCAGCACATTTTTCGTCCAGTAGTGCAGTCAAGGTCACCAGGTCATTGACCTTGAAGTCATTGGAAAGAACTTGATTAGTGGAGTATGCACACCAAATATGAAGTCTCTGTCTTTTATGGTTCAAAAGTTATGGTGAAAGTTACCAAAAAAGCTATTTTTAGCATAAAGGTCACAGTCAAGGTCACCAGGTCATTGACCTTGGTGTCATTTGAAAGAACTTTATTTGTGTAGTATGCATACTAAATATGAAGTCTCTATCTTTTATGGTTCAAAAGTTATGGCGAAGGTTCAAGTTTGCAGACAGAAAAGCTATTTTTAGCATATAGGTCACATTCAAGGTCACAAGGTCATTAATATTAGTGTCAATTGAAAGCAACTTATTAGTGAAGTATGCATACCAAATATTAAGTTTCTACCTTTCATGGTTCAAAAGTTATGGTGAAGGTTAAAGTTTGGGGAGAAACAAACAAACAAACAGACAGACAGACAGACAGACAGACAGGACAAAAACAATATACGCCTCGGATCTATCGATCCGGGCGCATAATAAATACCCACGGGAAAACAGGTTGAAAATAGCTAATTGAAAGTGAGTATCTTTTTTATGTCAATTTAGCATGAAAATTTTTATTCAAAGACACCGTAATTTTTTTGGTTGCATTTTAATCGATACAAGATATGCTATTTTACCTTTATTTGATGCATTTGTGTGAAAATTGAAAGCGAGAAGTCATGTGAACAGGATTTTCTTGGGTTTTTTTTTTGGGGGGGGGGTGTACATCTTTTCATGAGCTTATAATACATTGAATTTCTCAATATAGATCGCGGTACAGTCATATTGAAATATGAATTACATAGTCAATTTTTCACATTTTTTCTAGTTTTTACGTTTATGAACATGTTAATGAACAAACAGAAATATTGGAGTGTTCAACTGCGCCTTGGAAACTCTTGTCTTACTTTTTGGGAATATAATTCCTCATTGGACATTAGAATTTCATAAAAATTAATTGTAGCCACTTCCTTTCTTTATTATACTATTTGACAGACAGGGTAAATTTTACCTCTTTACCTCTTTACCTTCTATATTTTTTTTATATTGCTATATCTTATACCTCATTATAATATGCTATACAACGCACTATCTGATTGATTATAGACAATACATGTATGTCACAGTTTCCTTTTAGTTATTTTATCTATGATACTTATTACTCATGGCAGTAACTTTTCCTAATACTCATCTATAATGAAAAAATGTGTTAAAAATAAACATGAATTCTAGTTACTTGTAGTATCATATTGTGTTAGAAAATAACAGGTTGCTTTTTGTTTACCTATATGATTTTTATTTGATGAATAAATCTTCCATACAATTAAAAATATATAACCGAGTTTAACCGACTGTGACATTCTGATCTACCTCTTGGTACATGTATTAAGTAAATAGCGTGAGCATGCCAAGTTTATAATTATGATAAGCAATGGTGCCTCTTTCAAAATTGTGAATTTCATGGCCTCTGGTTAAAAACACGAACCAAATTCAATTGTTGGAAAGTTGATACATGATACTCAGGTGACTTATAAGGCCCGTGGGCCTCTTGTACCCATTTTGGCCCCATCCTATCCCAGAGAATCATAATTTGGAGAATGTAGAATCTAAACTACCAAAGAATGTATGCTCACACATAAGTTTCCGGTTTTATGGTCCAGTGGCTCTTGGGAACTTTTTTTTTTATGACCAAACCCATATTTTGTCATTTCTTGATTATCTAGAAAGGGACTTAAAGGGACTTGATGCTTTATTTTTACAATTTAATATCCTCTTTTCCAAAGGATGTTTTGTACCAAATTTGGTTAGTTTGGCCTTTTGGTTTTACAATTATTACTACTTTTACAGATAAACTGAGTATTATTTACTGTGAAAATGGCCACTTTTACAATTACAGCTGATTTTTAATCGATATTTGGGTGTGTTTGATTTTGCTTTATTTGCTGTTTAATTTTCAAAAAATAAATTCTGATATTGATTTTTGGATAATAAAGTTAACTAGAGCAAAGCTCGTTGCAAAGCAACGAGTAGGTCTTCCGTCCTGCTTGACCGGAAGCAGCTTTCATTTTTAACAAAAATGAGAATTAACGCCCAAAAATGCTTTGAATCCTCTAAAATTATGTTAATTAATGCAAAAATAAGCCATTTTTTGCTACTTCCGGTTTTACCGGAAGTGACGACGACGGACGGAAAATAAATTATTATACTCCCAGAGACATATGTTATTCAAAAACTTGTCAATCACGGCAAAAATCCGCGTTGTCCGACTACTTCCGGTTTGGCCGGAAGTGACGATACCGGACGTATTTTGACGATTTCAATAGATTCAGCTTGACATTTTGAACAACTTTGCTTCTTTGACGTATTACAAATTCTCAATACATTTTGAGATATAAAGAAAATAATTTCGGCCCCTCTATGCCCTTTATTTTTGGGGCCAGCCCTTTTTTCGACATATCATTTGAAAGATCTTGAAATTCTACACTTCTTTTGTTCTATATGTTTTAACAAAATATTTCCAGGTATAAAGGTATTGTAGAAAAGTTGTTAAAAATTGTTCAATTCGCGATAGGAATATTTTCGGGCCATAGCGAACGCCGACGTGCGGCACTTCCGATAAAAATGAAATACGTTATACATATCTATAGACTTTGGTCTATCATACCTGAAAGTTTCATGTTTCTATCATGAGCCATTATTGAGAAAACTGCCGGACAAAATGACCCTCTAAAACTCACTAAATCGCAGAAAACTCCGAACCGGAAGTGACGTCATCAAATTTAACTTCATATAATTTGTCATCAATGCTGAAAGTTTCATGAAAATCCATCGACGCATTTACGAGAAATCGCCTGCACAAAATCGGTAAGAACTAGATACGATCTCGTTGCGAGCAACGAGAGGTCTTCCGTCCGTTTTAGGAAAATAAACCCACGTAAAATCGAGCTGAAAAGAGATTCAAAATTTTGGTCACAAGGAGGATTGAACCCATGTCGCCAACGTGAATTTCCCCTTTTTTTTAATTTACTTTTTTTATCCTCAACGCGCTAACCATTAAGCTATTCGGAGTACTGCTCTAAACATACTTGTGTATACTTTTGCAACAGTTCACCTGTCTAAGAATTATAAAAAGCATTCATAATTTCGCGCCAAACGCCACGAGTAAATATTCGCGCCTTTTCTTTGGACTGATCTATTAAATAGGTATGATAGCTTCAATTAAATTTTGAAAATAAAACATTCTTAGCGCCTTTATTTTATTTCGACGTTAAGGAAGTATATGTAACACATTATACACATTACATATTGTATCTAGCCCAGTTACACTAAAGCAGTGAAACGGTAATTAAGTTTTAAGATTGACACTCAATTACAACTTACTACTGTAACGTGTCGGACCTGAGCGGTCAGTAGGACCTTGCTCGGATATGATTGCTGGGGATATGATTGAATGCAATATTTACAGATAATAATATGACACCTGCCTAGTTTCTTTAAATCAAATGACCTAAGTGCTTTGTACACTTATATATCTTCATGCCTGGTGCCATATGACAATTGCCTCACCATACAACTGACTATATAAGTCAACAGCCACCTGCCTGGTGCCTCTTGATTTAGCCTTTAACACCTGCCTGGTGTCTTACTGCTTACCAAGTTGCCTATATAACTCTAGCCAAGTAGCTAATATATACTTACACAGTATTTAACTTTGTAAGAGCTTCTCTGTCCTAATGACAAACCTATAGCTAACGTCACACAGCTATATTTTAACTAGTCACTGACTACGGCAATTTTGCACAATTCGATTTGATCGATACACTAATTGGTTTCTGTACCAAAGTGAAGACACGAGCCAATTGGCTTTACTGCCCCCTTGTACCTCAACTTAATCGATGATCATAAGTTATCAGATATTATATTGATAAAATACTAAAGACTGCCTTTCTTTTGGCAACACTATTATTATTTTCTAACAGAACATCATTTATCAATAATACTTGTATAATTCTTTTGTCAATTGACCAATTAATTACAATATTTACATTGATTATCTATTACAATATAAACAAGTAACGGGAGGTAACTCCTCCAACCATTTCACTACGTGAAAGTCCAAGTAGTTTTTTACATTTCATGTATCCTTATGTCAGAATGGTTTAATCAAACGCTCAGCTGCCTCCATAAACCCCTACTCGCCAAATGGCGGAGTTGACAGAGACAGCCGCCATCTTGGTCCCGCTTCAGATTTTCAAATATTAATATCTAGAGTTCAGACAAACCAATGTCCAAAGAAATTATACAGTAAGCATCAATCAAAGGGTCTCTATTATCATTCCAAAAATAAATAAAAAATATTGAAAAACAAAAAAGTTAGAAAATGCGATTTTTTCAATTCGCTTCTCCTAACGACAGGAAGTACCGACGACGAACGAAAGGTCGCGTCCTGGATGGTATATATAACGATCTATAATCCTTGAAAGTTTCAAGTTGATATCTTTTACCGTTTTTGAGTTTAATCACGGACAAAATGTCATTTTAATTTCAGGAAATTGTCCGTAACTTGGCACCGGAAGTGAGTTTCCAAATTTTCTCTCGGATATAATAAATTCATGTAACAACACATCTGTCCTGACAATTTCATTTAATTCCATCCAGTAGTCTTCGAGAAATCGCGTGCACAAAATTAGAAAGTCAAAAAAATAAGAAAAATAATAATAATAATAATAACTAGATGCGATCTCGTTGCGAGCAACGAGAAGGTCTTCCGTCCGAGTTGTAGAGATATAATTAAACGAGCAATATCTGAAAATTATATTTTTCGATGAAATTCATCAAAAGCAGGAATTTATCGTAATATCCGATTATCGTATTATCGGAATGACTAATACAGCGTAAAATAGAATTCCGGTTAATCTGATCGACTTATATACCGACAAATAGGAATGTTCTAGAATAATGACGTCACATGCGCAATTAGGATGCGCGTACGGTTCAAATATTCAAAATGGAGGATATCAATATATAAGCTGTCATATCATTGGTTGACCAATCACAGCCATCGTTAAATGTCCACCATTGTAACTAAATATAAGTTGTTTACTTCTAAAACGCGAGGACATGTTCTGTCAAAACAGAATGCTTATAGATATGAGCTAATAGTTTCTGAATTAGTGCATTAAAAATCACAAGAAATATACCGTTGGAAACCTCTCAAAAAGATCTATATGATAGACTGATCTATCGAACAGGTGTGATAGCTTCAATGAAATTAAATATTAAATTAAACAACTTCTTATCGCCTTTATTTGTTTCGACGCTAAGAAAGTAAATTTAATACATTACACACACTTATCTACCACAATTACACTAAAGCAGTAAAACGGAAATTAAGTTTTAAGATTGTCAGTGAATTGCAGCGTACTGAAGGGTGAAAGTCCATGTAGTTTTTTTACTTGTCATGTATCATTTAGTCAAACGCTCAGCTGCCTCCATAAACCCCTACTCGCGAAATGGCGGAGTTGACAGAGACAGCCGCCATCTTGGGTCCGCTTCAGATTTTCAAATATAAATATCTAGAGTTCTGATTAACCAATGTTCAAACAAATTATATAGTAAGCATTGATCAAAGGGTCTCTATTATCATTCCAAAAATGAATAAAAAATGTTGAAAAACAAAAAAGTTGAAAAATACGATTTTTTCAATTTGCTTCTCCTGACGACAGGAAGTATAGACGACGAACGAAATGTCGCGTCCTGGATGATAGATATCACGATCTATTATCCCTGAAAGTTTCATGTTGATATCTTTTACCGTTTTTGAGTTTAATCGCGGACAAAATGTCATTTTAATTTCAGGAAATTGTCCGTAACTTGGCACCGGAAGTGAGTTTCCAAATTTTCTCTCGGATATAATAAATTCATGTTACAACACATCTGTCCTGAAAATTTCATGTAATTCCATCCAGTAGTCTTTGAGAAATCGCGTGCACAAAATTAGAAAGTCAAAAAAATAAGAAAAATAATAATAATAATAATAAGAAACAATAGAATCACTATAAGGTCTTCCGTGAAGACGGAAGACCTTAACTAGATACGATCTCGTTGCGAGCAACGAGAGGTCTTCCGTCCGATTCCGAAAAAAAAGAAAACCTTTGTAAAATCTAGCTGAAAGGGTAAAGAAAAATATTACACGCAAGAGGGATTGAATCCAAGTCGGCAGCATGATAATCCAAAGCGCTAAATATTACGTACGCTGTCGGGACCTCTGCTCTAAATCTTCTTGTATATATCTCTGTATAACAGTGCTTTTGTCTTAGAATTATGAAAGCTAGTCACTATTCATAAATTCGCGCCAAATGCCACGAGTTAATCTTCGCGCCTTTTCTTTTGAATGTTCTCTTTAATAGGTGTGATAGCTAGGTGTGACAGCTTTAATGAAATAAAAAAAACCCGTCCATTTAGCCTAAAACTTGATGATTAGAAAGTATATTTTTCACAAACTCCATATAGTATGCAAGGAAGTAACACTAAAACAGTGAAACGGCTATGAATTTTAACTTTTTTAAAATTTCATGTTAAAGTGAACTCGCTAAAGTAAACTATCCCGATTAGTTAAAAACATTCATGAAAAGATTGAAATGTTTCGCAAAAAAAAAATGGCTCGCCTTACGACGGTCAAGGAATTGGATATCGTTTGTGCTCAATAACTTGAATAAGATCTTTGAGACAATAATGTTAATATAAACTCTATTAAGCGATCTTTAAAAAAAATATGTTATCTTATTTTGTCTTTTTTATTAGTATAATATGGCACAAATGTGCATGAAAAAAACCGTGGGTAAGTTTTATACTTACTGTATTCATTGTTATCCTTCTTGAATAACTATTACTTATAACAGTGATTAATGAGCTGCTTTTCCGTGGTGCAATCAAAAGATATTTGGTATCGAATTTCATTTGCACATTTAGTCTTTTCTTTTTTTACTTTGAGAATCAACCAAAACCAATTATAGAAGACGTTTAAGAAGAACTTAGTTTGACACAGAATTGTAACGTAACTACGACGTGAAAATCCAGGTATTCCTTTATATTTCATTTGTCCTTATTACTTTCTTTCAAGCAAATGCTCGACTGCCTCAGTAAACCCCTATTGCGAAATGTCGGAGTTGACAGAGAGAGCCGCCATTTTGAAACGCTTCAAATTTTTAAATGCTAATATCTAGAGTTTAGATTTATCAATATTAAAACAAATTATATAACAAGCATTATAAGAAAGGTTTCTATCAACATACAAAAAATAAACGAAAAATATTGAAAAACAAAATTTTTTTAAAAATTAGACTTTTTAAATTAGCTTCCGGTAGCAAGCGGAAGTAATGACGACAAACGAAAAGTCGCGTCCTGGATAGTATTTTTTATCATCTATAATATCTGAAAGTTTCACATTGATATCTTTTACCGTTCTTGAGAAAATCTGTGGACAAAAGAAATCAGAAAAAGGTCTGTAACTTGACACCGGAAGCGAATTTCCAAAAATTCTCTCAGATGTATCAAATTCATTTAACAAAACATCTGTCCTGAAAATTTCATGTAATTCCATCCAGTAGTCTTTGAGAAATCGCATCAGAAAAATAATAATAATAAGAAACAATAGAATTGCTATAAGGTCTTCCGTTAAGACGGAAGACCTTAATAATAAGAAACAATAGAATCACTATAAGGTCTTCCGTGAAGACGGAAGACCTTAATAATGTTGAATTCAATAATGATTCATTAAAAGTTGTTTGTGACAAATGTGTGCTTTTCATATATCTCTTGGTGGTGATTGTCATCTTTTAGATCTTGATTAAACATTGAAACCTTTTATATATTGAAAAGATTGATTGATTGATTGTATACTGTTTAACGTCACGCTTCAGAATATTTCACTGATATGGAGACGTCACCATAGCCGGTGAAGGGCTGCAAATTGAGGCCTATGCTCGGCACTTAGGGCCTTTGAGCAGGGAGGGGTCTTTATCGTGCCACACCTGCTGTGACACGGGGCCTCGGTTTATACGGTCTCATCCGAAGGACCGCCCCATATAGTCGCCTTTTACGACAAGCAAGGGGGTACTGAGGACCTATTCTAACCCGGATCCCCACGGGGCTATATTGAAAAGAAGGGAGGTGCTTGTATGTACTTTTAATTTCTAATATGTTTTTTATTATAACTATTATCGATTGTGTATTGAATTTTACTCATTGAAATATGTCTGTTTGTCTATTTATTTATCACCAAGCCTTTATCACTTACATTTGGTACAGATTAAAGAACCAATTTTTTTTCCGGTAATTATTAATTCCATTTAAATTGCTCAATAGCATGTATATGTATTTTCTCTATTTATTTATAATATTACTTTATTTTGGCATCAAATTCACAAAACAATACGAAAGTTCATAGAATTTGTCTTAAATTTGATTATTTTACCAGGAATGTTTTTTCATTGTTTCAAAACTGTCACTTCAAAGATGTATTTTTAAAATAAAAGACAAATTGTTCATTCTGTAGAGTGTTAAGAATAATCTTGATCTGTTGTTTTCTTTTTATGTAGCAAGGTCACATTAATAAAATGTATAAAAATACATGTAATAAATGTGTGTAATTTAATGTAATTTCAAAGTTTACATGGCCACGTGGTTATGTTGAGCAATTTGTGATGTCCAGTTTGATAATATCATGTGACATATTACTTATGAAAATTGAAACCTTGCCCTGTCCTGCTATTAGTTATTCGTTCAGTTCATGCTTTTCTTTTTCTACCCAGACCTTAACTGGTCTTAATAGCAGAAGGTTAGATTTTTAAATTATAGAAAAATACCTTGTTTCTCTACATGCACCACCGTTCAGGGTAGCTCAGTGGGTACGAGTGCTCGCTCAGTGATCTGTAGGTCGTGAGATTGAATCTCAGCCGCGACTGACCTCAGTCTGTTAAAAAAAGGTGGAAACTATTCCTTCGCCATGTGCTCGGCACGTGAAGTAAATGTTGCTGATTCTTCGGATGAGACCTAAAAACTGAGGTCTCGTGTCACTGCAGATGCTGGCACGATAAATATCCCTCACTGCTCCATGGCCATGAGTGCCGAGTAAAGGTCAAAATGAGAAGCCCTTCACTGGTATATGGTGACGTCTCTACAGTGTACATGAGTGAAAAATTCTCGAATGAGATGCAAAACAATATATAATCGATCAATCTACATGCGCCCTTCTGCGTCTACCAAAGGAACGGCAATATCATAAGACGTACACATGCACACGTTGTGACATTATTTATATCTAAGAACAGTAACTCTTACACTGGTGTCATTTGTAAATGTTATAATAGAGTTATCTTCCTTGTTATTCATGATGATGCTGCACGTCTTGTAATAAACTAGTTCTCGTCGCCATCTTGAGTCTGTTTGTGCTACATGGTGTCAAAAGAAAAAAAAATCTGAAAAATGGATCGATTACCGCCGCCACCCGGACTTAACCTTACTGGAAACTTAGCGGAGAACTGGAGAAGATTCGAACAGCAGTACGATGTTTACGCTGTAGCAAGCGGAGTCGCAAGCAAAGCCTACTCCACGTGTTAGGACCGGACGCCATTGATGTCTACAACACATTCACGTGGACGGAAAACGACGATAAGACTAAGGTAGCAAATATCAAAAAGAAATTTAAGGAATATTGCAATCGTAGGAAAAATGTAACCTACGAGAGACACAGTTTTAACACAAGATCTCAGAAGGAAGGAGAACTGGTCGACGCATTTGTGACTGAACTCAAACAAAAGGCAAGTGTATGTGAATTTGCATCGTCGCAAACCACGGCCAAAATGTACGATCCTCTCCCTTTCTGGCCGTGGTTGAACGAGGCGAGAATTCTTCGTAGCTCATTAAAATATTGACCAATGCAAGTAAAGCATAGTCGGAAGATGAACTTTATCACGACCTTTCAATATCCAATCGCAGTAAAGGAAATATTTCTTTTAAACTGTTGACGTCTGTTGTTGATTTCAATTTGCGATGGAAACAATACTTGCCACTGACTGAATATGACGTCACAATAGAGACGTAAATATTCAAGATAACGACACTTTTTGTGAGCAAGCAGCCACGGGTAGGAGAGAGCTATATGCGGACTCCAGACCGTGGCTTGAGACGATGGTGAATTTGGTGAACTGAGAGATTCTTTAATAAGAGATCGAATCGTTTGTGGAATTCGAAGTGATACTGTGCGTGACAGATTGTTACGAGAACGAGAACTCACACTGCAGAGTGCCATAGACATTTGTAGGGCAGTGGAAGTGTCGGAATCGCAGCTCCGAGAAATGGGAGACGAGAAAAACGTTCACGCAGTCAGAGACAGGAAGCAGAGGTACAAACAGAAGGATGCGCAACCCCAGCATAAAGGTCAGTGTAAATACTGTGGATTAGAACATCCTAAGGGGCCAGATCATTGTCCAGATTACGGAAAATCATGTAATAAGTGTAATCAGAAGAACCATTTCGCAGTCGTGTGCAAGTCTAAGATGCGGACACATCCCGTGAAACACAGAAACCCGAGGAAAGCAAAAGTTCATCATATTGAAGAGAGCCGTGAGGACTCAGATGATGACTTTTTCATGTACTCAATTGACACGCACAAGGATGATGATTGGACAGTGAAGCTACATGTACTAGTCAATGATGCAAAACCTATAAACTTTAAAATTGATACTGGAGCCCAGTGCAACGTCATGAGTTTAAAAGCGTGCAAGTATGCCAACATTGACACTAAACAACTGATGCGTAGCAACAGTAAATTAGTTTCCTACTCAGGACATGCTGTGAAGGCCTGCGGAAAAGTGCGTACGTCAGTGAGACACAAGGACCAGTATTTTCTTCTAGAAATACAGATTGTTGATGATGACGTCCAACCTGTTCTTGGACTCAAGTCCAGCATTGACTTGAGTTTAGTGAATCGTGTATATACAGTGAAGAAGAATCAAATTGCCAAAAGTGCAGAAGGACTGTTGAAAGAATATTATCATCTTTTTCATGGAATTGGATGTCTTCCAGGAAAATATGACATCAAGGTTGATTCCAGCATACCACCAGTAGTTGTGCCACCTCGGAGAATACCGCATACCTTGAAGGACAAAGTTTTAGAAGAACTACAGAGGATGGAATCTATGAAGATAATCTCGAAAGTGGAAACCCCAACTCAGTGGGTAAGCCCTATTGTAGTCGTCAAGAAACCAAATGGGAAAGTCAGGATTTGTTTGGATCCGCGAGACTGAATAAGGCTATTTTAAGGGAACACTATCCACTTAAGACCGTGGAGGAAGTGGCTGCTAACCTTAAGCATGCGAAGCATTTCACAACTCTTGATGCCGCTTCAGGATTCTATCAAATACAGCTGACTGAGGAGAGTTCATGGCTCACCACATTTAATACACCCTTCGGAAGATTTAAGTTCGAGAGACTTCCGTTTGGAATATCGTCAGCGCCGGAAGTGTTTCAGAGGGCCATGTCCCATGTATTTGAAAATCAGCCTTGTGAAGTGATTGCAGATGACATTTTGATGTGGGCAGGTAGTGAACAGGAACACTTAGAAAAACTGAGTCAAATTCTGAAGAGAGCTGAGGATGTCGGATTACGTTTCAACAAGGACAAGTGCAAAGTAAACAAATCAGAAGTTGAGTATGTAGGAGATGTTTTCAGTTCAGATGGTGTGAAACCCAGTGGTGAAGAAATCAAAGCAATTTTAGCAATTCCAGCACCAGAAAACAAGAAGGAATTACAGCGATTCATGGGGATGATAAATTACTTAGGAAAGTTTATTCCAAATTTGTCTACCAGGATACAATCACTCAGACAATTGCTAGAAACTGACGTCGCATGGCACTGGAATGACAAACAGGAAAAAGCCTTTAATCTACAGAGGGCAATAACGTCAACGCCGACATTGAAATATTTCGACGTTAATGAGGATGTCAAACTTTCCGTCGATGCCTCGTCATATGGACTTGGTGCGTGCATCATGCAGAAGGAGCAACCTGTGGCATATGCATCGAGAGCCCTGAATGCAGCTGAGAGAAACTATGCACAAATCGAAAAAGAGATGCTTGGAATAGTGTATGGACTACAGAAATTCAACGAGTATGTGTATGGTAAAACAGTGTTAGTGGAAACAGACCACAAACCATTAGAGAGTCTGTTTAAAAAATCATTGTCGAGTGCACCTCCACGACTCCAACGTATGATGTTGAAAGTTCAGCAACATGACTTAGTAGTGAAATACAAAGCTGGCAAGGAACTCTACATTGCGGACACATTGTCGAGATCGAGAGGATCAGATCCAGCTGAGGAGCAGGAAGAACAGTATGAAGTTCATGTGATAGAGACTATTCCTGTGAGTGAGGAAAAGGTGATGTTATTTCAGAGTGAAACCAAAAAAGACCCTGTTCTCATGAAACTGAAGGACACAGTTCTACAGGGATGGCCAACCAACCGGAAGGATTTAGACAGTGAACTTACTCCATACTGGAACTTTAGAGATGAGATAAGCATTGTTGATGGCTTATTGTTGAAAGGAGATCGTATCATTACACCAGAGCAACTTAGACCCCAGATGTTGAAAATCCTGCACAGCAGTCACTGGGACAAGAAAAATGTATACAGCGAGCTAAATCAACATTGTTTTGGCCAGGAATAATCATGCAGTTGAAGGACATGATAGAACAATGCAACATTTGCAACCGCTACAGGAAGGCGCAGCAAAAAGAGCCTATGATACCACACGAGATCCCAAATCGTCCTTGGCAGAAAGTTGCAGCAGACATTATGTTTTTTGGGAACACAAGATACTTGATAACCGTTGACTACTTCTCAAAGTTCATAGAAGTCAACCGCTTATAAGATGGGAAAGCCGACACCGTTATCAACATTCTGAAGCAACACTTTGCTCGACTAGGAATCCCTGAAGAGTTCATTAGTGACAATGGACCGGAATTCGCAAACCATGAATTCAAAAACTTTTCGAAGGAATATGACTTCCGTCATATAACATCTTCGCCGAGATATCCACAGAGCAACTGTATGGCTGAAAGAGCTGTACAGACCATCAAAAACCTGTTTAGGAAAGCACAGGATGACCACAAGGATCCGTATATTGCGCTTATGGAGTTGAGGAATTCAGAAATACCAGGAGTGAAATTTTCACCAGCACAGCTTCTATTTGGACGAACCACAAGGACACTCGTACCAACTGTCAAATCCAAATTGCGACCGATGGGATTTAACTCAGAAGTTGTTCGCGAGGAACTCCAGAACATTAAAGATGCACAAAAGTCTCTTTACGATCGCAACCCAAAACCTCTTAAACCACTTGACAACGGAGATGTAGTACGTGTTAGGATTTCAGGACAGTCTATCAAAACACCAGGAAGAATCGTTAGACCTGCAGAAACACCGAGATCGTATTTCGTACAACAAGGGAATACCACAGTGAGGAGGAACCGCCGAGACCTTATCAAAACCAAAGAACTGAGCACAGAACAACCAGTAGATACCGAAGAGCCTGTTAACGGTCACTGTGATTCGTTTTGTGATAACGCTAACCGTGTGAATGATCCGTCGATCAATTCTGGAGACAAACCAACTAGTGTTACCACATCGAGTGGTCAGGTCATCAAACCACCTTGCACGCTGGTGACGGAGTGTTAATTCAAACAGTTAAAGTGAATTTCTGAATCTGATGTGTACATTCAGTGTTTAGTTTTGTAGTTCAGTTTTGTTAGTTGAAGACTTGAAGTTAAACAAAAATGTAAAAATATTTAGAGCTGTTTTATTATAATGATAAAATGCAAATTTATTTCAAATGTAATTTTAACAAACATTTTACAGTTAACTTAAAAGGGGAGATGTGACATTATTTATATCTAAGAACAGTAACTCTTACACTGGTGTCATTTGTAAATGTTATAATAGAGTTATCTTCCTTGTTATTTATGATGATGCTGCACGTGTTGTAATAAACTAGTTCTCGTCGCCATCTTGAGTCTGTGCTACACACGTAACCCCTTCTTTCATCACTTAATGTCTACAAACTTACAGCTAGTGCCACGCAGCCAATGTAAGGCAAAAATGTCTATCAGCACACTACATTTCGTCACTTAATGTCTACAAACTTACAGCTAGTGCCACGTAGCCAATGTAAGGCAATAAATTTCCATCAGCACACTCAATTTGCAGCAACCTAAGAGCAACAACCCGTGGTACAATCTAAGTACCGACCCTTGGCAAAGGTTGATTCCTGTTTAAGTCACTCTGGGTTTGATCTAGGTGCAAAACTGTAGCCTTATTGTTTTACAAATTTGTCGTTGACCATAACGCTACATGCAGATCCCGTAATGCACCTTTTGTTGCATTACGCGGGATCTGTAGCTTTATGATCAAAGACAAATATATAAAACAACTAGTGCTAATTGTAACGGGGACCGTTACAGATGTTCCCCAAACGCTCCCCAACTCCCTTTTATAATCATATTCCCTGTAGGCGTAATCAAATAAGACAAACTTTATGCATTTGAGACTTTAACAACGTTTACCAAGAAGTGTACCATGTTCATTCAAATTTTATTATTGCACACTTGCGCATGTGAATGCATGTGCGTAATGACCATATCATATTGTCTATACTATATCTATAATATAATATTATATTTTAATATGCTGAATATAATCCAAAAGTATAAAAAAAAAAAAACAACGGACTTTCAAGTGTATTTTTGATTTTACTCATTTCAGGTGCACGCACGTGCATACATGAGCATGGTGACCATACAGTCTTGTAGAGGTCCATTACATCTATCTATGTTCTAAATCGCACCCCGTTTGGTTGAAAACCAAGGGAGTTATACCTGTTTAAAGTTTCAGCCAATCAGATTGCAGCGCATGTACACGCACATATATGCATGTCCATAGTGACCATACCTTCTTGTAGAAGTCCAGTATATATATCTATGTTCCAAATCCCATCCTGTTTGGTTGAAAACCAAGGGAGTTATAGCTGTTTAAAGTTTCAGCCAATCAGATTGCAGCGCACGTACACGCACCTGTATGCATGTGCATGGTGACCATACCTTCTTGTAGAAGTCGATTATATATATCTATGTTCCAATTCTTATCCTGTTTGGTTGAAAACCAAGGGAGTTATAGCAATTTAAAGTTTCAGCCAATCAGATTGCAGCGCACGTGCATGCACGTGTTTTCATGATAATTGCTATATACCGTGTTGTAGGATATTCTTATGCATGGCAATGTTCAAAATTTCAAAGGATTTCGTCAAGAAACAAGAAAGATATAGAGACTTTAGTTTCAGCCAATCAGAGCAAAGCGCACGTGCATGCGCGTGAGATCTTGCTATTTTGACCATGTCATCTTGTCTATAGTACTAATATATCTTTACATTATGAGTTTCAAAGCATTTCATCAAAAAATAGAAAAGTTAAGGCAATATACATTATATTGGTCATTTAACATGATGCACGTGCGCGCTCTTGCAAGCACGTGCGCACAAAATGACCTTGATTCCGCAAATCTACATAACATGTCTACTGACCCTAAAAAGGTTTTACCTACATCGGATGAACAGTTTACAAGATCACTCCCGGACAAAAAAGTACCCAGGAAGAAGAAGAAGAAGAAAAATAATAATAATAAGAAACAGAGTAAAAACAATATGTTCCCCAACTTCGTTTGGGGAACATAATAACGATACAGATCTGCAGCTACTTTATTGAAAAAAAAACTTAACTTGAAAAACTCGACAAGCATGTTTTCCTCTTAAATTATAAACAATGAAGACATTAATTATATGGTGAGAAACAAAAAAATGTAAATTAAAGTTCACGTATATTAAACTTAAAGCTACTTAGGTATTTAAACCTACCCAACATAGCTCTTTTTACCTACCAATGCATTCTGCTCTATTTAGGTTGCAGCCAAAACTAGGATTACTTCCTAAATTAAAAACTTTGCATGGTATTAAATGCAATTTTTTTTAGGTCACCTGAGTAAACTCAGGTGACCTATTGCTATCTGTTTGCGACCGTCGTCGTCCGTTAACATTTGAACATTTTCAGCTTCTTCTCTGAAACCATTGAACCAATTTCAACCAAATTTGGCACAAAGCATCTATGGGTTAAGGGAAACAAAAGTTGTGAATTTCATGATCCCTGCCCCCCCCCCCCCGGGGGCCGGAGGGGGGGGGCGAAAACCACTAAAATTAATGCAATTTTTAAAAATCTTCTTTACTCCTGGACATAAAGCAGTCAAACTGTTTGCATGATTGTCCTCTACCAAAATTGTGAAATTCATGGCCCCAGGGTCAGGGGTTCTAGTGCTAGGGCGGGGCTAAATAAGTATATAGTGAAAATGAATTTTTTCTTTGAAAATCTTCTTCTCTGCTCCTGGGTATTAAATAAACTAATTAAGTGCATAGTTATGATGAGCAAGAGTTCCTCTACCAAAATTGTGAATTTTATGGCCCCAGGGTCAGGGGTTCTGGTGTTAGGGCGGGGCTCTATTGATTATATAGTGAAAATACATTAACTCTTAGAAAATCTTCTTCTCTGCTCCTGGGTATTAAATAAACTAACTATGTGCATAGTTATGATGAGCAAGAGTTTCTCTACCAAAATTGTGAATTTTATGGCCCCAGGGTCAGGATTTCTGGTGTTAGGGTGGTGTTCTATAGATTATATAGTGAAAATACATTAATTCTTTAAAAATCTTTTTTCTCTGCTCCTAGGTATTAAATAAACTAATTAAGTGTATAGTTATGATGAGCAAGAGTGCCTCTACCAAAATTGTGAATTTCATGGCCCCAGGGTAAGGGGTTCTGGTGTTAGGGCGGGGCTCTATTGATTATATAGTGAAAATACATGAATTCTTTGGAAAAAATTTTTCTCTGCTCCTGGGTATTAAATAAACTAACTAAGTACATAGTATTGATAAGCAAGAATCCCTCTTCCAAAATTGTGAATTTTATGGCCCCCGGGTCAGGGGTTCTTGTGTTAGGGCGGGGCTCTATTGATTATGCAGTGAAAAATTACATTAAATCTTTGAAAATTTTTTTCTCTGGGTATGAAGCAGATGAATTACCTATATGGTTATGATGAGCAAGGGCCCTAATCTTCCAAAATTGTGAATTTCAAGGCTTTAGGGAGAGGGTACCAAAGGGGGGCTGTACTTATATACTGAAAATGAAGGAATTGTTTGAAATCTGCTCCTTGATATTAATCAAATATTTTTGAAAAGCAAGGATGCCTTTTCAAAAATTGTGCAGTGTGTGGATCTAGGCCTAAGGATCAGGGGTTCATGTGTGGCAAGGGCACTACTAATTATTGCTGAATATTACTGATTAGTTGAAATGCATTTTTTGTTCCCCTACCCCGCCTATGGTAACCAAGCTAAGCAAATGCTAAGTGTATTGTTATGATGGTCAATGGTGCCTCTTTCAAAATTGTGAATGCCATAGCATCTGGCTTAAAACATGAATCAAATGAAATAACTGGAAAGCTGTTGCATAATGCTCAGGTGACCTATAAGGCCCATGGGCCTCTTGTTTAATTTAGGAAGTAACCATTAATTTTGGCCAACGATTTGTTGAATTCAATATCAGTGTGCATCAAGAAAGGATGTATTCGCTTCAACAAAAGAATTGACCTATAGGAGAGAACAATTTCCCGGAAAAATTGACAATTAAATATTAATCTTTTTTGTTGTTTTTTTACCGTACATATGTCTAAGTTTTTCAAATTTGTATTTCATACCTAAAATTAATTATTTACAACTTTACAATAAACCTCCAAAGTTGACTGAAACACCATTTTGTCCGTTAAATCAGACAAAAATCACACATGTAAAAAAAAAATCTGATAACTTGGGATAGAAAGAGCACATCCTCAATTTTAATAAAATTTATTTATACCCATGGGTTTTTAAAAAATATTCTGTTACCATGGCAACGAAATATCACAAAAATTCATTTTCAAAAATTACCCATTTTTAAAAGCATAGTTAAACAAAAATCACACATGTTAAAGATATCTGATAACATTGGATAGAAAGAACACATTCTTAATTTGAATAAAATTTAATAAAAACTATGCATTTAAAAAAATATTCTGTTACCATTGCAACGACATATCACAAAAATTCATTTTTCACCAAAATGACCTATTTTAGAAGCATATCCAGAAAAATACAACAAATTAAAGAAATCTGGGTTCATATGCATAAAAAATCTAAGAATTTTTATTAAGTATTATACTTATTCCCAGATCAAACTGCTTAACTAAGAAACATACTTTAAGTTTCATGCATAAAAATTCTAAGTACATTACTTAGTGCATCATAGCAAAGCATATCACTTCTTGCTTAAAATAAAACGTCACAATGGTGTGACGTCATTGAGGGTTTTGACGATATTGAATCTCCCGTTTTACGTCATCATCATCGTCTGAATATGGCAGAGAAGAAACGTAAACCAAACTGGACACTGGAAGAATGTTTACATTTAACGCGTTTATTTAACGATAATAAGAAAATTTTGAGGGCTAAATTCGGCGCCGGAGTGACCACTCAAAGGAAAAGGGAAGTATCATAATGGAAAAATATTACTGAAGCAATTAATGCAGCCAACCCTTCAACCATCCGGACTATAGAAGAAGTCGAAAAGAAGTGGCATAACATCCACATGAAGGGGAGAGGAGAAATTTCTAATTTTAGAAGAAGTTTGCAAAAAACAGGTTCGTGAAATGCTTGGTATGCTTGTTATGTTAGCCATGTTGTTTACCGTTACGTAAGATACAAGTGATATAAGGGTGATAACTCTATTGTCGGTATTGAGGCAACATAACGGGATGTAAGCAGTAGATAAGACTTAACTGTGAAATTCTAAATTTGATATTCCAAGTCAAGAGACTCATTATGTATAAAACATTATTTTATTAAGTACCAAAGTTACACGTATAATACTGTACCGTAGGACTTTTGGTTCGTTTAAATTCGAATGACAAAAGACAGGTTTCAAAGACTGAAAGAGTAGACTGTGTCAAATTTGAAAATTATTTTAGCACGAAAAGATTACGGAAATTTGGACGACCTTGGTAATCATGAAGATTGTTTATTTTGATTTATTAGTATATTATAGGTCATAGTCTCACTGTGTTTACCCTAATGGCCTGTGCGAGAATATAACCATACCTTTATTTTTTATAACCCCCCCCCCGACCAGCAATTTCATTTACCGAAAATACTTTACACAATCTAATAAATAGTAGATGTTAGATCCTCTCACATACTCGCTACACATACATTGGATCTAACATCTACTTTTACTTAGATTGTGCACACCGTGAAGAACTTTTAGATTTTCCAAACAAATGCCTAGATCTATGTAATAATGATTTGTTCAGAAACAAAAAAAAAATCATATACTATAGTGAATTACAATCAGCTTGAAATTAGCAAGCCTTAGTGAAAAAAATATTACTATCTCAGCTAAAGTGATCCCCGGTATTTTTTGATAAAGGAAATGTAAACTTTTTTATATACATGAAATAATGGATATATCTTTTTGAAAGCAACAAAAAAACAAATTTTAAATAAAAACAAAATGCTTCAATTTACATAGGTGGAGGACCGGCAGAGAAACCATTAAGTGCACTGTCACAAGCTGTTGGGGAGGTAATTGGTGAGAAAAATGTTTCTATCTGCGGAATATCTGGGGCCTTTGATTCCTCTTTGATGACGTTTAACAATTTCAACAGGGGCATGGAAGACATTCCATCGAGTTCACTGCAAGGGTAAGGCTTTCTTAAGTGTCAGTCAACTTTATTACTGTTTTTTTTTTAAATCTCGATATTGACTGTTTTGGCTGATTTTTTTTTTTGAATAGTAAATCGATAATTTGATGCTCATAAATGACGAGTATAATTCTTTAAAAATTATTTTTAAACAGACGAGTGGTGGAGGATTTTCAGCTCGACCCACAACTCTCAACGTGCACGAGTCAGCCCATTATCCAAGAAGACGTGTCACTGGGTATCTCGGCCTTTCTCCAAGAGAAACTACAGCTACATGTAACCTAGCTAAAAGAGAAACTTCTAATCGAAGTTGAGAACCTCCGTCTGAGGAATGCCCTTCTGAAGCAACAATTGAAAGACTTCAATAAGAAACACTTATAAAACTTTTTTTTTATTTTCAAACATTAATGTTTATACTGAAAATAAATTATATTCGATAACAGTAAAATAATAAATAAGTGTTGACTCTAGAAATGATTCATTGTAATGTGATTTCTGTATGCTCTACCATCCAGATTGTCGGGGACACAGTTGTTGTCAGCATCATCGTCATCACTGCCCTCATCAGAATCATCGTCACTTTCTCCATCCTCGCAATTTTGCTAAATTATGAAGTACTGCAAGCCCTCTCTGGACACAACCTTATCTCAGAATGTAACACATGAAAATGTCTTTTCCATTGTCCTATGGTTCTCTCAACAATGCGCCTCGTAACCTTGTGTGATCAATGAATGAAAAATAAATAAATTACAGGCACGTAGCATCGTTTTTGAAAGTGGGGGGGGGCAACCTGAGAATTTTTTTTTTTTACTTATCTAAAAAATGTTGACAAGCAAAAAGAAAAAAAAATAAACCTTGAAAATCCTATATATATCTAATGTTTTCCTATATTTCCTTGCTATGAATATACTGTGGGGGGGGGGGGGGGGGGGGCAACCATCTTTTCAATGGACATTTCCTATAGTAAAGGTTATGTTGGGGCCAGGCCCCCCCCCTGTTGCTACGTGCCTGAAATAATTGATTACTGAAAGATGTATCCAATAATTAGGGGAGGGTAGGTTCTAACTTGAAAAAGTATATTATTTCTGGTTGTTGATTTTTTTTATCGAATGGCGATAATGCGGTAACTAACTGTAAATCAACCTGGAAATATGTCGATGCAGAAAATCATGAGAAAAAAGTTCGCAGTATAACATCATTATTAAATAAGACATTTACCCATTGTATCTTCTTTCCTGTTGGGTTGCAGGGTTAAGGAAGGGAGTCAGGATCCAGTTTTTGCACGGATAGCCACTATCACCGAGAAGGTGACATTTAACAGGAATTAGTCCGGGTGTTTGAAATAATTGGCTAATGCCACTTTCTCGCAAAATTCTTGCGTCATGTGTTGACCCTGGCCACTTGGCGACTATGTCCAGTATATGACAATGTGCGTCCACGACAAGTTGCACATTAACACTATGGAAGTTTTTTCTATTAACAAATTCTTCTTCATTAACTGTAGGACGCAATATCCTACATGGGTCCCGTCGATAGCGCCAAGCACTCCCGGAAAATTGGCGATTGCGTGAAAGTCTGTCTGGTGCCTGTGAATTGTCTGAGCGTCGGTAGGCAATTTTATATCTTTGAATGATATGTGGTCGAGTTAAGGCTGTAGAGACCCTTTGAACAATCCTAGACACAGTGGATTGGTGAATTCCCAAGTCATCCCCGTTACATAACTGCATTTTTCCTGTTGCGAAATAGCGAAGAGCTATCATGACTTGTAAATTAGTTGGTATGCTACAATTTCGACTTGTCTGGTGAAACGAAATCGTCAATCAGCGTCCCGATATGTTCAATTCCTTGTCTATCAAAACGGTAGCGTGTGATAAGTCCCACAGCATTGTATTCCGTAAAGGGATCTGAATCGCCGCTTAAAAACACGACGTTGTCTTTGCTGTCTTGCAGCCATTTTGCTGTGGTAAGCAAAATGCTTAAAAACTTTAGACAAGGTGAGGGGTTGTTTAACTTTAAGCATATTCTAAGACATATAAGTAAGAATAAAAAACGTCATGCAATCCACTTACAACGTAAAGTGACGTACTAAGTAAAAAACGTCACTCTGCTTAAGGTAAATCGGCACTTGAGAATATACTTAGCAGAATAAGAATTTTTATGCATATGAACCCTGATTCCATAGTAAAGAGCATATTCTTAACTAATCTTAAATAAATCAATATGCAGACATCTTTACCTGTATACAACCATACAATTCAAATCAATATGCAGATGTCTCTACCTGTATACAATCATACAATTCACATCAATATGCAGATGTCTCTCACCTGCATATAACCATACAATTCACATCAATATGCAGATGTCTATAGTATATACAGTCATACAATTCACATCAATATGCAGATGTCTGTAGTATATACAATCATACAATTCACATCAATATGCAGACGTCTCTATCTGTATACAGTCACACAATTCACATCACATAGTGCTACCATCTTCAAACAACAGCGTGTTTCTTATGTTTTCTCTCTCTTCTTCCTCTTCTATTGACTGCAAGATTTCTCTCAGTTGTTCATCATTCTCTTGTTCCTCCTTGAAACCACTGGCCTTTCCATTCAAAGAAAGTCTACCAAAATAAGAGTTTATCTAAGAAGGCTGCAGCCATTCTTCTGAAGTGAAAAACTTTTCCCCATTGCTATGTCTCAGTGATCTCATTTGCTTGGCGCTTTTCTTCCTGATTTCTCACCTTCTTGGTACACTCGTATTAGAAATTCTTTAACTTTTGCAGAGAAGCGGGCAAATTTTCTTGCTTTTTTTATTGCCCATCCTTGGGGAAGTTTTTTTCTTGATGAATTTGAATCTTCAACTGAGTGAAGATCAGTGCCTATTTGTAAGATCTGCTTGGACATGAACAGATTTGAATGGCATGTCTCCGACCAAAGATGTCGAATTTCATCAAATGTAGAGCTTTTTTCCTGCACATGCCGATCCAACTCTATATGTTCTAGAAGATGCTGATAGGAGGAAAAATGCTGATTACAGCCTAATACGGAACAGTGGAAAATCTGTGGACAGTTTTCTTTTCTCTGAGAGGAGATACTTCCATACTGTGTCTGTGGCTCTTCTTCAAAGTCAGACAGTATGACAAGTCCTGTTTGACTTTGCTCAGTTTTCAAAGCATCCTCTCGATTGATCTTCACACCAATGCCCACATTGAAACTATGCCAGGCAATGATGTCTTCTCCTTCAAAAGAAAGATTGCTGATAGAAGAGACGCCTTTGAAGCAATGACTTGTCATCGTTTGCTTCTTCTTATCAACTTCTACTACTGCACACTGGCATCCTACAACACCACTTCCATCCATGATTGCGTTCTTCAAGTCAAATGGTGTTATCACATTTTTTCCTGATGAAACAAACATCCTTTTGCCTGCTTGGACTTCACTAAAGTCGTATCGTAGTATATTGATACTTATAAAAAGAAAAAAATAGACATCAAAATAAAATATGATTGTTATAGACATACATTCTGTAGCATGCAGTCAATAATAGCATTTAATGTCAGTGAACTTTAACTGTTTATAGGGTTTATAGGGAGAATTTTAAAAAAGGACAGTGTTAAATGTTTACACAACTGTGTCAAAGCAAATTTAAAGCAAGACAAAATTGTTCTCTGATATGACAAAAATAATGAGAAAATAAATAGTTTTTATGTGTGAAAAATTCAGGCAGGCAACTGCATGATTGTCAACTTACCTGTTCTTTCACTAATGCCATGTAAACTTAGCCACAGGCACCCACAGTGGTAGCACCCAGCATTATCACTCCTTAGAAATACTTCTTCTACTTCTGGCATTTGCACCCTTAAAAGTCTGAAGGATATGCTCCAGAGCTGATGCGACAGCAAACCAATCTTGTTTGACTGCGCCAAAAATATGCGTGAATGTCTTGTGCTAAAAAAATAAGATAAAACATTTTAAACAAATTTACTTATTAATATTTGACAATATAAAATTCTTAAAAAAGATTATAGAATGCATCATATAAACTTATCTAAACATATTAGTAAAAATTTTGTCATCAATGTAAATTGCTGAGGAAGAGAGTACTTGATAATATTTTAAAATCTGGCAGATTTTTAGCGTCGCCCGCGTGGCGCTGTGGTTAGAGCGTCTGCTCTAGAGTCGCGAAGTAAGAAGTTGATCCTTACGTTGTGAGTTCGAATCCCACTGTGGGACGTGGAGACTGGTCCTTCGGATGAGACCGTATAAACCGAGGCCCCGTGTCGCAGTAGGTGCTGGCACAAAAAAGATCCCTCACTGCTCAAAGGCCCTGAGTGCCGAGCATAGGACAAAATTTGTAGCCCTCCACCGGCAAGTGGTGGCGTCTCCATATGAGTGAAAAATTCTCGACAGGGACGTTAAACAACATACAATCAATCAATCAATCAGATTTTTAGAAATAATTTCATCAATCGGCAGCCTTATTGTATTCTGCAATCAATAATCCAAAAGATAATTGTGACATAAAATCATGTTGATTCTGAATCTAATTACAGTTCTAAACCATTACCTAGGGCCGCTGCAAAATAAAATTCTGAAGGTACATATATCCCCCCCCCCATGCAAAAAAATGTCCCCTTGTGAGCTGACAATTTACATACACAAACTCAACTGAAGTTTCTTAAATAACAACTACCTATTCAAATTTATCATAAAAATGTGCATATTGTCTAAGTCAAAATGTTCTTGAAATGTTCCAAAACAAATACATTCACAAAATAAAATGTATCAGGCTTATACTAATACCTTCAAAGATCCATCGTCTGCTCTGAAAACAGCAACAGAAATGTGTCAGCTCATGCCTTTTTGACCAAAAGAGTCTGACTGCTTTTCTCTGTACATTGCTGGAAGAAATTTCATAGCCCAGTCCATGATAATGAGTAGTTGATGAGGCTGAAGCTCTTCCAATATCTTGTATCTTCCTTCTTCCTGATTCTGGGTTCCAAGAATGTGAGCTTTCCAATAAGAAATTTTTTCAATTGCCTTCTCCAATCTAACTGATAATTCTTCCACTATTTCTGATGCTGTAATTAAGATATATGAAATTTCAACATTTGATTATCAGACTTATGTTTAACAAAGAGCTAGGTTAACTTTATGCATAAAACGGCCCTGTACTTATATCAATTAATAAACTATCGCCCTTTTTCCCATTTCATATATCAAAATAAAAGAGACACGTGGTGCTTTCATTTCATATAATAAAATTTCTTTTTGAGAATCCAAATATTGGAAAACACGCTTTGAGAAATAGAAATGTTCTCGAAATTTGCAGAAAACATGCGTATTTGACTACTTTTAGCAAAGAATTAAAATATGAGCACAGCCCACGATCCAAAAAATGAAACGTGTTTTTTGAACTTCAGAAACAGATCTTTCATTATGTATTTGCATATTTTGGATCAGAGGTTGTGCTCCATATGAAATATTAAAAAAATACTTCAACTTTAGGCCATTTTCGAAGGAAATTACAGATATGAGGAAAATAACGCATTTTATTACGTCATAATGCATTGGGTAAAGGGAAAATAATGTCATGATTAATGGATACGTGGTCACCAACAGCCCAAGTGATAATTACTGCTTTTGCAGCATAAACAGAGTGGTTTTGATTGTTCAGATATTCTCAGGGCCAAATAAGGTACAAAGTGGCTCTTGCTCTTTAGTGTGGGACTGTCCAGTGGATGCCAATACCACTGTTTTAAGTTTGCTCTTAGTCATCCAACCAATGCAAAAATAGATATGATCCTATTAACAGTTTTTAAAATTTCTTATCAATAAACTTACATCTTAATTTCTGCACTTCCTCGAAAAAGCCACTGCTTATTTCTTCAACTAGATTACATTTTCTACAAAGTTCCTCATGTGCATGATCACATTCTTCCTGGAGCAAGACATTGGTTGGATGACTTAGAGCAAACTTAAAACAGTGATCTTGGCATCCACTCGACAGTCCTACACTGAATTTATATTCTGATTTTAAATACATCTCCAGATTCTTTAAATCATTGGTCAAATTGGTTATGGTGTTTAATCCAGATCTAATTCTCTTAAACGCTCAGACATTTGTATAAGGCCATCTACGGCTGCTGCACCATCAGTGGCAATGTTATCAAGACCACATAAACTTGTTCTTTTACTAGCAGAGCATGTAGACATGATCTTGTACAATGTTGAATCAGATAATGGAATAAAATCCAGGATTCCAAAATAGCGCCGCTCGAGGTAAGACGCGTCGAGTGAGGGAGCGTGGAGCGGCCGAGTTGACAAGTTTTATAGGACTGAAACATGGTCAAATTGTGAATTCAGACTTGCTCAGGGCGGATACATGCAGTGGTTTCCTTATTTGAAATCTAGGAGTGGTATTTTTAAGGAATTAGATCGAAACGATCGTGTAATGAGTAAAATCTATTTATAGCCTGTAGATCTACATGAGTACTATTGACAAATATTTTAAGATGCCTTCTACTGGTGTTACTACTCGTAAAGGTTCTACTCCAGCTACTAGCAATTCTCAAAGACAGTCAAAAGGATAGCCAGAAGGGAATTCTTTCCTCTGAGTCCTCTCCAAAACGTACGCAGGAAAATTCAATGTGTAGAAGTTCGGGCTTTACGGATGGATCGGCCTGGATAGCTCAGTGGTTAGAGCACCTGACTAGTAATACAGGGTTCTGGGTTCCATTCCCGGTCCAGCCATATGTTTCTCCTTTCCTACTACATTTGGTGGCCAGTGTGGGGGGCCTTGTTCAGGTTACAGTGTATGTGTAAATTAGTAATTCCTGGCAGGGCCCTAGAACTTGTGTCTTCGAGGTCGAAGACTGTTTAAGGAGGGAGGAATGTAGAAGTTCGGGCTTTACGGACCGTGGATATCGGCCTGGATAGCTCAGTGGTTAGAGCACCTGACTAGTAATACAGGGGGCCCCGGGG
>NW_026933280.1:0-5620 GCF_032062105.1 Saccostrea cuccullata | reverse complement strand
AGTTTAGCCCCATATTTGGAGGAGATGAGCCCTCAGCCTAGGTTTAGGATTAACCGTAAAAGGGTTTCTAATAGGGGGATAATGGTAGGGAATTGTAAGGAAAAGACCAAGGAATTGGTTTCATAGATAATAAGGTAAGAATTGGGGATTACGGGTCTTGTACTTATATAATGTGCATGATTCAAACGTTTACATGGAGGAAATTCGGGTAATCCTACGATTATACATACAGACATGTTTACACAATATCATTATCGATAGTATGGTGATACTCCCACATTCGACCAATAAGGAGATTAGATAATACAATATTAATTACACAATATTTAATAAGCAGGACAAATATAACATGGTGGTAAAACGTAGCAAAACACATTCGTCCAAAATTTTGTACATAAATTGTGGGAATATCATTAAATAATTTAATTACACAAAAACAATTTATATTTATAAAAGTAAATACTATATGTAATTATAAAAATTAACATTATAACGCATTATTATAAGAAAACTTTCAGTAATACATGTTAAGCAATTGAGCAAGACAAAATTTTACAAATGGACATGAACAAAATCAATGATTCAATAATAAAGTTAAACATGTACCTTCAAGCAATTTAGAACTGTCCGATCAGAACTTCATCACTTGTCCATAGTCCCTCATCACTGAATATCGAGTTTTTAAACACAGTGGTTTTTCACAATAGAAATAAATGGGTCCATAGTACGCGTAAAATTCGAAGAATCGGCGATCGCGACACCAGGTCCATTATTAAAAAGTTCACTTACGAACAAGAATCCTATATTGGTTTTCCACCACTTTGATATGGTCGTCCAGTTCCAAAAAATTAGCTTCATTCAAGATCTTGAGAGTTGGAAGGTCTCTTGGCATCAGGGTTGAGATTTGCATTTCAAGTAGGAAATGGTAATGCTTTGGGATCCGATCCAAGAAGATGTTTCTGTTTGAAGGTTTGAAGTTTTCTGAAGAGATGAGAATTGCCACAATGGAAAATGGGTGAGCATGAAATGTTGTTTTGGATGTTTTGAGGATTTTTCCTCCAATGTCAAGGACTACCGTCTCCTTTTGCTGTGCCTCCAAGGTACAATATGTAAGTAATGTAATGGATTTTATGTTCATTAATAGAATGCTGAATCCTGAGGTGTCACAGTTTCGGTGGTAGGGATTGTTTGTTCAATATTCTGTTCTACAGTGTCGATTTCGCCATCTGTAATAAAAAGACATTAAGGTTTCGTCAAAGGTCAACATGTCCCAAAATTTATATTTTTACCAAAAATTTATTTTTTACAGTAGCCCCAAAACTATGCGAGGTATAAAGTTAAAACTTTTACAGTTTATAAATGTTTCATTGATTAACAGATAGAAAGTATCACTTGATAAAAATTACTTGGAAAAAAAAAATTAATTGAGAAAAAATCTTTTTAAAAAATGCATATTTTTTTCAGAAAATGCACCTAATTAATTCCGTGCTTATAGTGAAAACCATCACTGCAGAAACAAAATATGTTTATGAATGAAGAGCAAGTTGGACTTGGATAGCTTCTGGAAAGTCGTTTTCCCTGTTTATTTTGTCCAAATGTTAAGAGTTGAAAGCGAAAGTACATTGCAAATGGCAAGTTCTACAGGTGTCTTGTCTTTATACATGTCATGCTTTCTATAACAGCCTTTCAGAGACCATTCACGTCCAACTTGCCCTTCAGTGATAAACATATATTATTTCTGCAATGATGGTTTTCACAAAAGGACAGAATTAAGCAGGTGCATTGCTCTTTAAATATGCACATTTTCTGATACAATATTTTAAATTCTTGAAGTTTAACATGATGGTAAAATTTAAAGGAAATAACATATCAAATAAACGTTAGCTATATCAACAATGTCTTTCCAATCAGTAAACTTCCAATACCCAATTAATAATGAAATTATTTTGTTGAAAAAGAAAACAGATTGCCTAGGTAAACAATAAATCACTTTCGAAAAAAACGAAGCATGAAGAAAAAATATTCACAAACATGACATGAAAACAGAATAGTAATGAAAGATTTGACGAATTAAAAAAGTATATACATAAAAGCTTGTCAAGAAATTGCATGTCTTTTGTAAAAAGCCTCGTGTATGTGTCACGTACAGTTCATATGGGTAAGTCCCCTTACAGTACGCGCCAAGGACACTCGGCGCGAAACCTCGTCCAGAATTTCACTTGCAATTTTTCAGAAGTCAACTTCTTCCGGATTCACATTTTCCAAATAATTGATTTCCGATTCTCGATTGATTTCTATCAAAAAGTCAGGGTTATTCCTTACCGTCTTCTTCATGATAAGGCATGTTGTCGATGTCTCGTTACGAACAGGATATATCACTGTCCTTTTGCAATGACAAGTCCTCGGCTTCGCTTGTGTTGTCTTGTGACCTAAGAAATTCTTCATTTGGTCGCGAGCACGTTTTACTCCATATCGCCGAAAATTTCACTTACGAAAGCGTTATTTATGTCAGGCAAGTCTTCAGAATTCATGGAAATGTCTAGTTCCTGATAATAATCAATAACGGGTTGCTGGGCAGACTCGGCATAATGAACATGTTCTAAAATAATTTTGAAAGGACACATCGTAGGCATGTTTGTAAGAAAAAACTTTCTATCAAATTTAGAGTCAGGGCCGCCTCGTTATACATACCGTACCTATTTCTTTGCAACAGCAATAAATTAAAAATAACTTTCCCCATGACATCTGATTCCTTTTTCTTATTTAAGAGGAGTGTCTTTGATAGTAGTTCTTTTCCTTCATATTTCTCTGGATTACAAAATTACAATATGGACAAAAATATGGACAAATTGTCCATATGTTGTAATGTTCTGAAGACTAATTTGTCATGAAATGCTATTTTTGAAATGTGTTTGTAATCTACACGAAACAGATGTTTCATATTTGGAAAGATTAAACCACTTAGTGACGATGTCCACTGTTTTTTTTTTTTTTAGAAATATTATACGTAATTAATTCTTTTTATAATATTCTTTTAACAAACTTCCCTTCTCAGAAATTTTCCAAATATAATGAAATGTTTTTTTTTTCTTTTTTCGATGAACAGGGCAGGGTATATATACAGCAATTCTAAGCGAGGTATTTTCAAATCCAAGGGAGAAGATGAGGAACCTCTACATTTGTTTAACCGTAAGTAACCTGGCTTCTTTCCTTTTCACAAACATCTTTTTTATGCGAAAATATATTCGTTTGACACTTTAAAAGCAATTTTGAATTAAATTATTTGCCTTGAAAGTGATTATTTTGGAGTTTATTTTATTGTTCCTGCAAAAGAATATATATTTAAGGTCACCTGAGTAAACTCAGGTGACCTATTGCTATCCGTTTTCGTCCGTCGTCGTCCGTCGTTCGTCGTCCGTCGTGTGTTAACATTTGAACATTTTCAGCTTCTTCTCTGCAACCACGGAACCAATTTCAACCAAATTTGGCACAAAGCATCTATGGGTGAAGGGGAACAAAAATTGTGAATTTCATGATCCCTGCCCCCCTGGGGCTTGAGGGGTGGGGCCAAAACCACTAAAATTAATGCAATCTTTAAAAATCTTCTTCTTTACTCCTGGACATCAAGCAGTCAAACTGTTTGCATGATTGTAATCAGCATTGAGTCCTTTACCAAAATTGTGAATTCATGGCCCTGGGGTCAGGGGTTCAGGTGCTAGGGCGGGGCTATATAGTGAAAATGCATTATTTCTTTGGAAATCTTCTTCTCTACTCCTGGGTATTAAATATACCAACTAAGTACATAGTTATGATGAGCAAGAGTGCCTCTACCAAAATTGTGAATTTTATGGCCCCAGGGTCAGGGGTTCTGGTGTTAGGGCAGGGCTCTATTGATAATATATAGTGAAAATACATGATTTCTTTGAAAATCTTCTTCTCTGCCCTGGGTATTTAATATACTAACTAAGTGCATAGTTATGATGAGCATGAGTGCCTCTACCAAAATTGTGAATTTTATGGCCCCAGGGTCAAGGGTTCTGGTGTAAGGGGGGGGGCTCTATTGATTATATAGTGAAAATACACGAATTCTTTGAAAATCTTCCACTCTGATCCTAGGTATAAAATAAACCAACTAAGTGCATAGTTATGATGAGCAAGAGTGCCTCAACCAAAATTGTGAATTTTATGGCTCAAGGGTTCTGGTGTTAGGGCGAGGCTCTATAGATTATATATAGTAAAAAAAATACATGAATTCTTTGAAAATCTTCTTCTCTGCTCCTAGGTATTAAATAAACTAACAAAGTGCATAGTTATGATGAGCAAGAATTCTTTTACCAAAATTGTGAATTTTATGGTCCCAGGGTCAGGGTTTCTGGTGTTAGGGCAGGGCTCTATTGATTATATATTGAAAATACATGAATTCTTTGACAATCTTCTTCTCTGCTCCTAGGAATTATGAGCAAGAATGCCTCTTTTAAAATTTTGAATTTTATGGCCCCAGGGTCAGGGGTTCTGGTGTTAGGGGGGGCGGGGCTCAATTGATTGTATAATGAAAATACATTAAATCTTTGAATTTTTTTTCTTTGTTTCTGGGTATAAAGCAGATGAACTACCTTTATAGTTATGATGAGCAAGGGCCCTAATCTTGCAGAATTGTGAATTTCAAAGCCCCAGGGTCAGGGGTGGGATGGGGGCTCTACTTATATACTGAAAATGCAATTTTTCAGAAGTCAACTTCTTCCGGATTCACATTTTCCAAATAATTGATTTCCGATTCTCGATTGATTTCTATCAAAAAGTCAGGGTTATTCCTTACCGTCTTCTTCATGATAAGGCATGTTGTCGATGTCTCGTTACGAACAGGATATATCACTGTCCTTTTGCAATGACAAGTCCTCGGCTTCGCTTGTGTATGTCTTGTGACCTAAGAAATTCTTCATTTGGTCGCGAGCACGTTTTACTCCATATCGCCGAAAATTTCACTTACGAAAGCGTTATTTATGTCAGGCAAGTCTTCAGAATTCATGGAAATGTCTAGTTCCTGATAATAATCAATAACGGGTTGCTGGGCAGACTCGGCATAATGAACATGTTCTAAAATAATTTTGAAAGGACACATTGTAGGCATGTTTGTAAGAAAAAAAACTTTCAATCAGATTCAGAGTCAGGGCCGCCTCGTTATACATACCGTACCCAGTTCTTTGCAACAGCAATAAATTAAACATTAATTTCTTGGTTACTTCCCCATGAAACCTGATTCCTTTCCTTTATTTAAGAGGAATGTCTTTGATAGTAGTTCTTTTCCTTCATATTTCTCTGGATTACAAAATTACAATATGGACAAAAATATGGACAAATTGTCCATATGTTGTAATGTTCTGAAGACTAATTTGTCATGAAATGCTATTTTTGAAATGTGTTTGTAATCTACACGAAACAGATGTTTCATATTTGGAAAGATTAAACCACTTAGTGACGATGTCCACTGTTTTTTTTTTTTTTAGAAATATTATACGTAATTAATTCTTTTTATAATATTCTTTTAACAAACTTCCCTTCTCAGAAATTTTCCAAATATAATGAAATGGTTTTTTTTTTTCTTTTTTCGATGAACAGGGCA
>NW_026933279.1:0-5734 GCF_032062105.1 Saccostrea cuccullata | reverse complement strand
TAATAATGTAAAGCATAAAAGGCTTTCAGTTCGTAAAAATCTTTCTAAGTAACAAAAATATGTATGTAATGTTTTCAGACCAAAATTGCACGAGGTCTATTGTTTCAACGGACACTCAACTGTCTCAGGAAACTCTGACGAGCTCCTTGACGTCGTGTGACGTCACAGCTGGTCGAGAAGTCTCGTGCATATTGATGTCTGAAGTGGCTGATCAATTTTTCAAGTGTTTTTGATGGTACAATTGCGCTGGTCCCAACGGTCACACCGTAAAATGTATTAAATAATGCATTTTTTCATACTCTTTTATTAGTGTAAATCCTTGTTTATGGATTTTTTGCTTACTTGCGAGCATATAGAGTATATTTTTACTGTGATGAGGTCTTGACAATCTTTTGCAACTTAAAAATATCAAGATATAATTTGAGATAAAATATTATGAGAGGCACCTATTGTCACTATTCCAGAGTGAGCACTGTTTTCTGTTTCGTGAATATAAATTGCAGATATTTAAAAGTACTTGTCAATAAATACTTTCCAAAACTCACTTTCCTTTTCCTTCAATTTAACGTTTCTTCCTGAGAAGGGACCTTTGTTCACCCAATTTGGTTCTTCATCCTTAATCATCTTTTAAAACAAATATTAGGCATTATATCTATGAATTTGCTGATTATATCATATGTCTAGTAAAATATTTTAATGATATTTCATTATGAGAAAAAAAATTCTCATACCTTCTCCCTGAAAAGTTTTTCTGAACTCCTTTGAATGTGTTCCTGTAAATGGTTACCCTGCAGTGGTGTTGCCCCTGTAAATATCTCCTCTAAATGTTCGTTCTCTGGACGATTTATTGCAGAGTCCTTCCGAAACCCAACCATGTCGGTCATTGTGGCCAATATCCTAAGAAGCAAGTCCTTTTCTGAAGGCTTTGATTGGAAAAGATTTTATTTTATTTTTGTTAAGGGGGAGAATATTTTGTACAATAATCCTTTATTTTCCTTCTCCTCTTTAGCTGTACCACTCTCTGGAGTTCCCCATGAAATATCATTCAAATTGCACAAAAAAATAAAATAAATAGAAGTAAGAACCCAAGCGGAACAAGTATATAGTACAGCAATCCGTAAATATATTGCCGCATACCCTCGGGTGAAGTAAAGCGGCAATAATGAAAATAGCTACGAGGCTCATGATGAATATGACACTGGGGTGATAGGGAGACTCTAGCTGTCACCGCTGTAATTATCACGCCGACTTAAAACAACCATCATAATTAAAAGGTAAAATCCGCTTAGGATTTGAGCTATAACAAGTTTAACGTTTAGGCGGAATGTGATGTAGATAATGAAATATACAACAGCGGGAAGTAAGGAGTCGACATATGACATCATAAGATCCAAGCCAAAAAACGGCAACAAAAGCTCTTGTAATCATCATTAAAATTGTTGCTGGACCTATTAGTGTTACTACCATCAGGAAACCTGAAAGCAGCAAAATATTAATTATATGATGAGTGAAATCGTGTATATGTAATTTAAAATCATTATATAAAAAGAAAATAAAGCGCTCAAAAAATTATTTTTGTTTTCATGTCCATTGAAAAATATTATCTAATCTTGGTCTGAAATTTTTTGTTTCAGGTATGTTATCAAAATAGTGTTTATAAGCAAATGGATAAGCAGTACTGATCATAAGCACGGATTTCTTACCCCCAAAAAACATATTTTGAAATGGGGAAAATGTTTGGGAATTTTGTTGACGTACTTACCCACGTTATGTATTCATTTAATCCAGCATATAAAAAAGAAATTGACAAACTGACTTCTAGCAAATAAGTGAAATTTCCTGTACCCTGTCGAACATTGACTTTCATATTTCAATTTTTCCACAATACTTGTAAAAAATGTCTTCATTAAACCTGATGTATACATGTACATTTGGTTTCATCATGCTTAAGAGAACAATTGAACTGAAAACATAAATATTATCAGGTTTGTGTTTAAAGAGTCACACAAACCTTGATAGGCTACATAAAGCCAACTTATATTTGGATTTACCTTTTCTGTATTTTTGCTATCTTGTAGAAGAGTCATGATATTGGCAAGCTTTGAAGGCATCCATCTTTTTCTTTGATTGAAATATTCATTAAAGCTTTCTGGGGCATAAGTGTAGGCATAGCACCGGCAACATATTCTACCCTGTATCCCTGTTGTAAAAAGCCAGCGATCTTCCCCTAGAGGAAAGAGGAATGGTCTCAACAGTATTGCTTTGAAGCAAAAAAAAAATAATAATAAAATAAAAAAATAAAAAAATAAATAAAAATAAAGCTAAATTTAATTTCAATTCACATTTTTTTTTTCTGCCATATTGTATCTTGGAATAACAGTTAAATTTTACTTCCATAAATCCATATAGGATTATTATACACTTAACAAGAGATTAAAAAATCATATGTGCGAAACTGTATATTGAATTTAATGAAGATGCAAATCTGAGCGGAAAGGTTCAACAACTTTGTAACTCATACTGAGTAACTCGGGTGACCTATTGCTATCCGTTTTCGTCCGTCGTCGTGCGACGTGCGTCGTCCGTCGTGTGTTAACATTTGAACATCTCCAGCTTCTTTTCTGCAACCACTGAACCAATTTCAACCAAACCGTTTGCATGATTGTAATCAGCATTGAGTCCTCTACCAAAATTGTGAAATTCATGGCCCTTGGGTCAGGGGTTATGGTGCTAGGGCGGGGCTGAATAAGTATATAGTGAAAGTACATGAATTCTTTCAACATCTTCTTCTCTGCTCCTGGGTATTAAATAAACCAACTAAGTACATAGTTATGATGAGCAAGAGTGCCTCTACAAAATTGTGAATTTTATGGCTCCAGGGTTAAGAGTTCTTGTGTTAGGGCGGAGCTCTGTTGATTATATAGTGAAAACACATTTATTCTTTGAAAATCTTCTTCTCTGCTCCTAGGTATTAAATAAACTAACTTAGTGCATATTTATCATGAGCAAGAGTGCCTCTACCAAAATTGTGAATTTTATGGCCCCAGGATCAGGGGTTCTAGTGCTAGGGCGGGGCTCTATATATTATATAGTGAAAATACATGAATTTTTTAAAAAACTTCTTCTCTGCTCCTAGGTATCAAATAAACTAACTTAGTGTATATTTATCATGAGCAAGAGTGCCTCTACCAAAACTGTGAATTTTATGGCCCCAGGGTCAGGGGTTCTGGCATTTAGGCAGGGCTCTATAGATTATATAGTGGAAATACATGAATTCTTTGAAAACTTTCTTCTCTGCTCCTAGGTGTTAATTAAACTACCTAAGTAGTTAGTTATGATGAGCAGGAATGCCTCTTCCAAAACTGTGAATTTTATGGCCCCAGGGTCAGGGGTTATGGTGTAAGGGTAGGGCTCTATTGATTATATAGTGAAAATACATGAATTCTTTGAAAATCTTCTTCTCTGCTCCTAGGTATTAAATAAACTAACTAAGTATATAGTTATGATGAGCAAGAGTGCCTCTACTAAAATTGTGAATTTTATGGGCCCAGGGTAAGGGGTTCTGGTGTTAGGTTGGAGCTCTATTGATTATATAGTGTTGTAGTTAATAAAAATGTGATAGAAAAACATCTTAACATTGTCCAAATAATGAAAAAGATAAATTATGCACGTGTCCTGCTCAAAAGAAAAAAAAAGGAGAAAAGGGGTTACTGTTTTACCCGTGTTAAACTGTCTGTCTGTCACAAACGATCGTGATTCAATATTCACCTACAGACTTGTTGTCATATAAGCTGAATATATGCGCTTTGATATGAAACATTAAATATATTCATTAGGACATTCACGTGTGTCTGTCTGGGAAAAAACCACAATTTAGACAATAGAAACGACAGTTGCAATACGCTATGAAGTTCAGGCTAATTGTTTCACAGTAAATTAAATAGAATTTTTTATAATGAAAATTTAGGGATCTTGTTTGCGTAAGTTGTAAAATCTTTTTTATTCTACTTATACCCAATGCAAGCAGCAACCGTTCTTTTTCAACTTAATATAAATTTGATTTTTTCAAGAATGTTGTAAGCGAGTTAGTTTACGCCTTGATCAGTGACCAGTGGTCTTATCGATGTTTTTTTTTTCAGTAGTAGGTATTGAAATAAGGAATTGCTCAAAATCCCTTCCCCAAGCTGTTACCCCCCACCCCCCCTTTGATGGTGCATTTGCAAGAGAGAAATAAATATTTTCTGAATATTTTACATCTGGACATCGAAGATAAATATGCAATCAAAGGCCTCTTTATATAAAAACAAACCATATAATTTTGAGAAATATAACTTTTAGAATTGAGAAATGTCTTTTTCAGTGCGAGAGATTGGTTTGTACGCTTCAATTCTTTGACACATTTAATGGATGTAAAAGGTCCATGGAAGAGCTTCAAGATGCAATGTGTATATTTATTTCTTCTCCTGAAAAGATCCTGTTCTTATCTTCTCTGTCTCTGTTTTCTTGTTTCACTTTCCCTTGGTTAGCTTTGTTTGCAGCAAAGAGAAAAAATTCGCAAAAATTCAACGACATCAACGAATGTTTCTGCTGTAGACAAACCAAATAAAACTTAGTGATAATACAGGGAAACACCCGTTTGAGATGAAGAAAAAAAGAGCTCTTCGGCAATAACATTTAAAAATAAAGAGTTAACAGCAATAGCAACAAATTTAAATACAATTACGAAGATTGATTGATTGTATATTGTTTAACGTCCCTCTCGAGAATTTTCACTCACAGGGAGACGTCACTGTACGCCGGTGGAGGGCTTCAAATTTTGACCTTTACACGGCACTCAGGGCCATTGAGCAGTGAGGGATCTTTATCGTGCCAACGCTTGCCGCTGACACGGGGCCTCGGTTTTTAAGGTCTCATCCGAAGGACCCGCAACTTTCACTTCAAAGTGCCGAGCGCATGACGAAGGAACAGTTGCTACCCATTTTAACGACTAGGACAGTCGCGGCCGAGATACGAACTCACGACCTCCCGATCACGGAGCGAGCGCTCTACCGATTGAGATACCGTGAACGGTCAATTACGAAGAAGTAATGCATGCAAAGCTTAATCTCAATAGATATCTTAAAGCAGGACTTGTTGTGATTTATGGAAGGGAATTACCGCCAAAAGTCTATGTATCTTGCTTTTATTCTTATTCTGCCTACTTCTTTATGCTTTGTTGTTATTGTAATTATATGTCACTTTATTGTTTTCATATTCGTCTTAATTACATTTCACTTTGACTTTTAACATTCTTCATTTTGTCTTTACTTCTATGTTTCTTTATATATTTAAACTTAAACAATTTCTTTAATAAATTATTAGCATTATTTCTACTACGAATGTTAATTCAATTACGCTAACAATGAAGCATATTCAATGAAGACGAATGGAAGTTGTCAAACCGTCAAAATTTAGTGCGGCATTATAACGCTAGGTGGCGTGGTGTTCGCTACGAGTGTTGGTAAAACTAGGTAAGCAAACCCGGGTCGGGTTATTTGAGATTCTTCAATACGCCTTAATACTTTATCAATCGAACTTCTGAAGGCCGGATCCGATCTCCCGATCCAATGATGGAAACTCCATATTTATTTTCTCTGGGCACACAGGAAAAGCGGCTTCTTTTTTTTCAGAAATAGCTATATACTATACTGAATATGTTCATTTAAAGCCCGACCCACTTTTTGTAAGAGAAACA